>NW_017731549.1:995538-1004530 GCF_001890085.2 Hipposideros armiger
AGGAAGTCATGTTCAAATTTTAACTCAATGGCTAGATTTTGAGCAATTGATAAAATAAATAGAATCCACTGGAGCGTGACGTTTAATATTATCTGTAGAAATCATAATCTGAGCATACTACCTGGCCCAGCATTAAATAACATTTACATATTCATAACATCAAAACTATTTATTGGTTTTCATCATTTAGAAAGAATCTATGGGCATGACAGCTGGGATTATTTGGGTGGGGAGAGGTAGAGAGGGATATGTTTATCTAGGCAACAAGTATAGCTAGCAGTTCAGAAGGAAAAGAAAAAATGGAAAATTCTGATGTCTGAGTTGATAAATTAGTAGAACTGTGGATCAATATTAAATAGAAACTAATGTGTTTCATAAAAACAACATAGCTTTCTTTGTTGCATATTCATAAACAAACTTCCTTTATGAACTCCACCCATCTTCTATGAGGAGAAAAAGTCCTTTAATTAAAGTTTCTTTCAGTTTAAAATCATTTATTTCAGGCTAACTCAGTTTTTAAGGCAGTGGTTCTCTACCAGGAGTGATTTTGTTCCCCCAGAACACTGGCAATGTCTGGAGGCATTTTTGGTTGTGTAACTCAGGGAGGTGCTACTAGCATCTAATGGGTAGAAGATGGGGGTGCTGCTGTACATTCTACAACGCACAGGCCCGCCACTCACAATTACCTAGCCCAAAATGTTAATAGTGCCAAGCTGAGAAACCCAGCTTTAAGGACACTCTTCAGACTTTTATAGAAAAAAATGTGTAGTTTCTCTCTGTTCCTCATTCTTACGAGGGTATCTGGCATAGAGAAAATTGGTCTGAATGCTGACATGGACTGCCCTCTGGGTACTCAGTGGCCTCTGACATTTGGCCATTGGTCCTCACAGAGTCATAATGGCATATGCTGATGTGTAATTGGAACAGTATCTAGTGCATCTCCAAACTTGGCCCCACCTCAGCTCCTCTTGGTATAGATATTAGGATCTCAACAACCTCCCCGAAGCAGCCCATGCTTAATAGTTAAAGCAACACTAGCTGCCTAACAAATAAACCCCAAATTTTTAGTAACTTTCCATAATTTCTTATTAAAATTATAGTCTGGTATGGGTGCTCCTGTTTGGCGCACATGGTTATTTAGGGACTCTATTCTCTATCCTTCCAATCTTATGGCTCTAACACCCAGTAAGAGCCCCAGCCTCTGGCCTGTGGATGGGAAAAGACATGATGAAGGAAGAACACCTGCTTTTCAGCCACCTCAACCCAGAAGTTACAACATATCATTTCCATTCACATTCCACTGGTGCAAACCAGTTATATGGCCCCACCTCAATACAGGGAGGGAAGATGGGGGTAGAGGAGAGAATGACTGAGAACTGTGTTCCTGGCTTCACAGCCACTTCCCAGTGTTAACTAGACTACAACAAGAGGGAACACAAACTTTGGTGGGCAGTAAGCTGCATCTGCCACAGCCGCCCTCACAGCCTCTATTGCATGGTCCCCCGTAGTAAGAGATTCCTTCCATGATCATCAATGAATATTTATAAAGCATCCACATCTTACAAAAGAGCCGAGAAACTATTACAAACTTCCCACTATGATGCACAGCACTGTTTTTCTTTACTTTTGGATTGCTGATGTTATATGTTATCAGTATTAGTATTTTAGTCAAAACAAAAGGCAAAATTATACAGTAAGCAAAGCTAGTCTTCAGAAGTCCCTCACCCTCCTCTCCACTTGAATGAGGTACCTGTGCACTCATGTCCAAGGCACCCATCCCCCCCTTCATTACTCTTATCCAGTAATAATGTTATGTAGACCGGACTGCTCTTTCTCCAGAGCTACCATACTCCCATCCCACCAAAACATATCTACACAGATTTTGTAATTTCCACAGGGGCCTGAGCCTTCTTTGTAAGAAACTATGTAATCTGATAAACTACTCCTGTTAACATGTGGCATTTGGCAGCCAAAAAACAGGTTACTTTAATGGTGGAAATTTCAGCAGGAGACGAAATAACTTAGATCGGTCATGAAAAAAAAAAAGATAAATTTCAATTACATAGATTGTGCCCCTCAAATAAACTACATAAAAACCATCCACACCGATTCTATACATCAGTCTTATTCATAAAAAAATTTTTAAGTATGAATTTAAGAAATTATAACAAGTCACCTTAAAATACTGTATCTACCATGTTCTTATATTTCCAGTAGTCTGGATTTTCCTAGTGGAAAAATGGCAACTGAATGAACAATAAATAACTTGCCTTACTGCAAGTATTTTTTAAGATTTAAAAAAAATAAGATGTCAGTAAACTACACATGAAATGAAAAAAATTGAGTCTACACACCACCTTATTACTAAGTGTACTTTTCATCAAATCATACAGTCAAAACAGACTCACAATGATCATGAAGATCAAGACTTGTCATATGGGGCAACTGCAAATAAACTATACAAGGCAGTATACCAGTTCAGACAGTTAAGTTAGCGAACTCATCCTAGAAAAAGTGCTACATACCTCATTGCTGAATATCACTACGGTCACCTTCAAAGCAATTTTGGAACTTTTTCTGGAATGGCCATGAGAACTGTCGTTGTATTACACCTGATGTCCTGAATGTTATCAAAATGTCTTCTTTTCAATATTTCCTTCATCTTCAGGTAAAGGAAGAAGCCATTGGGGGACAGGTCAGGTGAATAGGGAGGGTGTTCCAATAGTTATTTGTTTACTGGCTAAAAACTCCTTCACAGACAGTGCCGTGTGAGCTGGTGCATTGTCGTGATGCAAGAGCCATGAATTGTTGGTGAAAAGTTCAGGTTGTCTAACTTTTCTGCGCAGCCTTTTCCTCACTTCCAAATAGTAAACTTGGTTAACTGTTTATCCAGTTGGTACAAATTCATAATGAGGAATCCCTCTGATATCAAAAAAAGGTTAGGAGCATTGTTACAACAAGTTCATGAACTTAATTGTCAGAACTTGTACTTCAGTGGTTAAAAGGAGAGGCTCTGAAACCAAAGGTCAAGTTAAATTTCAAATTCAAATCCTTTGGTAGGCTCCACTAACTACTACTTAATCTCTCAGTGCCTGAGGTTTAAAACAGGACAAGAAAATAGTCTGATTTGGGGTCACTGTGAGGAATAAATAAAACATACGTCAAGTATTTTTAAAGCAGCACATAGTTAGCAGCATGCATATTAGCTATTGATTACTATTACAGCCAACCACTCCTACAACACCTTTGGGAGCTATAACAATCTCCCTCTAAATTTATCAAGCTTTTAACAACCCTAAACCAAAAAGTTTCTCCTCTCTTTCTGAAAAGAGTTTTCAAGCTCTAAAACCATTTCTTCTTTTTTTTTTTTCCAGTCCTTCATGAATAAGGAAGATGGTGGGTAAGTGGCTTCTTTATCATTCATTTGAAAACTTAAGACACTTTTTAGTCTTTTTATTAGAATTCCCTTCCAAATATTATACAAAGGACAGAGTGCTCCACGAATTATAAACACTACAAAGACTTCACAACGTATAATGAAATTCTATCGTCACAAAAGAACAAAGAGCTACTGGAACAAAAAGCTTAGTAAGAAATGATGCAGAAGTGTATTAGCATGCTCAAAAAATACTGAGTTCTAAAATAAAGCACAGCAGGTAGAAAGATCCTTCATGGTTTATAATCACTCAGATCACTATTAAGCAAAGGATATTTTGCAAATTTTTTTCCTTAATAGCAAGAAAATCCCTTTTCTTCACAACAATGAATAGATACATGGCATGATAAGTAAGAGCAATTTCTTCAAAAACAAATTCAGTACAGGAGAAAAACCTAAAGGCTCAGATTTTCAGCCACACATATCCCTTACTTAAAGCTTTAAAAACTTGAGGCCTCCACCATTCCTTGTGGAACTAACACAATTAAGCCTCATTTCTATAAAAAAACGTTATGCTTGATTGAAAGAAAACTAAGCATCTAAAATTTTGATACTGATAAGTTTAAAGGTAATACCATGGGTTATCTCAAAGTTCAAGTAGATATTAAAGTTCATTATAAATATACAAAAATATTTTTTAAAGATCTAAAGACAAAGAAATGTTTTAAATAATTTAATGTTTGTTGATTTCTCCTATGTGTGAAATACTGAGGTAGGCACTTTCATATACATTATGTAATTTCATTTTCCAACAACCATATGGGGTATTATCCTCCTTTTACAAATGAGAAAACTAAGGCCCAGTGATTTGCGCAAGGATGCTTACTTGTATAAGATGCAATCAGAAATCCAGTTCAAATGATCTCACCACCGGTTCAACGCTCTTGCTTTCACACTGTACCACTGTCACGTCCCAAACTCAAGTATTCTAAATCTTACCTCTTATAAGGTACGTACATCTTCTTATCTGGGAGAGGCAAATAAAAATTCTTCATGTTACCAAAAAAGACTCACTGTGTTTATCTGATATAATTATCCAGTCTGATTTAAATGCTTTGGTACATGCTGTCTACCCCCTTAGAAAACCTGTTTATCTTCAGATACACAGCTTTCAGCAGGACCTAACTCAAGAATCACCTCCTCCAAGAAACTTTCCTAGATTAAATGACCTGCTCTTTGCCTCCCAAGCCAACATCCTCGTTTATCACCTCACTGCTTGTATCTAATTTGCACTACATTATCACATACTCCTCCTTGTTTTCCAGTCATATAGCAGGAACTACATTTTTTTCATTCAATAATTATTAAGCATTTGAAGGGTCAATGGTGAGCAAAACAGACAAGGTCGTTGCTATCATAGAGAGATTACCTTGTTTGCAACTTTAGCAAAGGTAAAAAAAAAAAAAAAAGTGTAGTGTTCCAGGACAAGTATTCCTTCCCTACAAGATCTTTGAAGAAAGCCTACAAACTTGATAACATTTTTATAGAGGAAAAAATCGCTTCTATCATGTCTTCCAGATAAGATCTTCAATTTCATACCTTTCTGAAGATATACGTATGAGAGGGTGGGGACCAAGGTGGAAAGAGATATCTAAAATCTCTCAGTGGTTTCCCACACACTAACATGAAATCTTCACACGTTAGTCCAGACAACTCATCCACAAGGAAACTATACTTCAGCCACAAATGGTACAATGAAGCACCTCCATCAATCTCCTGTACCCACCCACCTTCATGAATGAAGTACTCAGAGGCTTTTAAATTTAATTTGTATTTATGTGTTATTTGTGGCACATATTCATAAAAAGAAGGTAGGCTCTATATCTTCTACTTTTGAACCCCCCAGTGCTCCAAGATCATTGCTATAAATGTGTTCAGCTTTGGATATTATAATAAAAATATTAAAATAGAATACTTGTGGTACTGCTATCAGGATAAGATTTTCCAAATTAATATTAGAAGAGTACATCTAAGTATCAATTCTTCATTTTGTTGTTTATGCTTTAACACAAGTAACCCGCTCTTGAAGGTTATTTACAAACCAAACCAAGTTTAAATCTACTAAGAGCATTCATTAAAGAAATTCTGCAGTTTGTCCTTTAAAAAAAAGATCCTTTTGTAAGCAGATTTTGTTAATTCATAATTTTATCACTTTTTTCTTAACTCAAACTAAAACATAACTGCATTACACAGAAGTGTATATTTCTCCCCAAAGTATACTTTAAGGTTTTTCAATCCGAAATGAACCAAAAAATGAGACATTGTCAAATTTATAAGAGCCATAAATGTGTAGTAAGAAACATATTTGATTGCCTCTAAAATGTAGTAACATTCTAATTGAAATAAATATAGCAGCATCTTTCACAGGTCACAGATACAATAAATATTATGATACAGTGAAAAAGAAATAAACCATAATCACTTTTAATTAAACAGGCATTTCTAAACACCTGTATACAATGTACTGCGACTCAAACAGTTCACATGGAATTTGACCGCAAGGACTTAATCTCCATAATTAAAGACCTAAAAGGTAGTTCTTACGTTTCACCTATTCCCTTTCCCAGCACTTTCAACAGGCGTATTGTAGTCATACCATACAGAGTTGCTATAAAAAAAGAAGTAACAAATATTTGAAATTAGTTGTACTTTCAACAGTGGACAATTTGCATGCCCTTACTTTTCCTTCCCCAACCTTAGTAATGTCAATGCAAAACAGGTTCTAGCAAGCACAGAAACTGACCATAGTCTTTCAACATAAGTTTAGATGACCCCTGATGAGATGGAGAAACCCTAACAAGCAACTCATGTATGTTCCTCCACAATCCTTGCTCTCCTTGGAATCCTCAGGAGTCAAAAAAACAGTTTTAAGTGATTATTTGAAAAGATCTCAAGTGGTACTAATTTGAGGCTAAGTTTCAGGAGAAGTTAATAAAAACTAATAACTCTATCATACACTACGCAGGCATCATTTAAATTCTTCCAGCATCAGAAAAGCAAAAACTCCATTAAATTATGTATTTAAAGCAGATATGCTTAATCATCAGTTAGGTAAGTTTACCCATCTGTTTAAGTAGGAGCCCAAGTTACAGATTATTTCAGATAGCATTTAGATAAAATGAAATTAGGCATGTTCTCCAGTGCAGATGTCTCTCGTAAAGAAGAGTGTTAAAATGACTTTTATGAATGGGAAATCTGCATATACAGTTGCTTCGCAGGTCTTAAGTGGGTGGTTCAATGAACCAAAAGCACGCTCCATGTGAAGCTCATTGGGAACCTGATTCCACGCTTTTGAAAAAAGGGCTTTGAAACACATTATATTGAAAAGTAGAGCAAAGGCTTCTCGTCTCTTCTACGCTACAAGGCCACAGGAACTGAGGTTTAGAGGAACACCACCATGTCATTCGGCTCTGCAAGGGCGGGTGCGTTCTGCGGTGCGCTGCACAGCCTCCGAGCTGTCACAGGAAAACCGGAGCCTCGCCGAAACCGCACCAAGTGACAGCACCAGCTCTCCCGGGCGCTGGGGCTTCCGGCGAGACCCCGCCTTCCGCCCGAACTTCGGAAGGAGGCACACATTCACGCGGCCAAAACGCTATTACAGCCCCCCGACCCTGCCGCGGCTTTGGAAGGGTGCAGACGCACCTACCGCGGGCCCCAAAACACCCCACCCACGCCAGCCTTTGAAATCCCCCATTCCAAAAGGGGACAAAGGAGCCCGAAGAACTCCCCAGCGCGGGGTGCCCGGAGTCCCCGCCCGAGCTCAGAGCGTGGCGATATGGAGGTGCAGTCGCCCCAAGGGGTGCGAACCCTCCGCCCCCAACTCAGGGACCCGCGCGACACTCACTGGTGGGGAGCCCCCGGAGAGGCGGGGCGCAGGGGGGCCGGTTCCTCTGGGTCCCTGCACGCGTTCGGTCCGACCCTAACTTCTCTCCGCTACTGTCGCCAGCGGCAGCTGGGGAGCGAGCACAGCCCGAGGGCGCTGTCTCGCCGCCACGGAGGCGCTGCCGGCTCGAACCGCGAGAGGGGCGGGAACTCCGGCTTCACGGTCCACCGGCCAGGGCGGGCCCCCACCTTCCCTCAGTCCGCGGGGTACCGGTGGTGGTGGTGGTGGTGGCGGTGGCTGCCGCGGCGAAAGCTAACGCTGCAGCCGCTCGGGCTGCCGCTGCCACTACCGCCCGGCTCGGAGCGCGTCGCGGCCTAATGTTGTCATCCGCCGCGTCGCTGCCTCTCTGAGTACCTAGAGCCTCCAAGATCCTTCGCATTCGAGCACCCCCCCGGCCCCGCCCACCAGCTCGCGGGCCCGGCCACACCCCTCCCCGTCACGTGACGGCTCACGGAGGCGTCAGCTGTGAGGCCTGCAGGGCAAGCGGCTACCGCGCCCGCGCAATTGGCAACACCTTGCCCTGCCAGTCTTATCGCCGCCCAGCCGCCTGCACACACCCAAGGGCGGCCGCGGGATGCGAGCCCACCGCCGCCTGTCCCACGCATGTGATCTGCTGAGACGAAGCCTTCTTGGACCGGTCGTTCTGGGCACTGCCCAAACTAAGGAGACTGCACAATAGAGCTCCCTACTCAGGGCTCAGGACCCTGCGCCCTAGCGTGGGACCCCTCTCCCCAGCCTTGGGCTTGGCTGAAGTTTTAGCCAAGCAAAGGTAAAAAAAAAAAAAAAAAAAGGCAGCGTAGTGTCTGGCTTGAAAAGCAGTAACTACTTGTTCCTATTTCTATAGCACGTTAATTGTGGCATTTAATTTACTCTCTTCTTCATTAGAGGTTTTTATTTTTAAGGAAAGGATGGTGCATTTCAGTCACGCTGGGATGAAAATAGCCTAGCAAGCTTATTTTTGTTCCTAGTTATGTTCAGGATCCTTCGTGCCAGTTTTACAGTCATTAAGTTTTACAATGTGTTAGGTTGGTGGCAGTTTAAATACGCAGAAATTTGGCATTTCGTTTCATTTAAAAAATAAAAGCCTCACTATTTTATTAAGTACCATAACTTTTGGACATAACCTTTTGCATCCTTTTTAACCATGGTCCGAGAAACTCTTCCCTGTCCCTCCCTCTCCCCCGCCCCCCGTTGATGAGAAGAAAAAAGTAAAATTATAGTCACCAAAAGAAACAAAACAGAAATAGGGGAGGCAGAAAAGCAGAAAGATCCTAATCAAAGCCTGCTAACAAGGAAGGCACATGAGAAAGCTTTCTGTAATAACTAATTTTTTCCTTCCAGCCCAGAACTAAGGTTTTTTTTCTTAAGCAGTTCTCATCTCATTACATTTTCTAAACAAGATATCAAAAAGCTTTCTGATCTGCTGGATACTCTGAAATTGATAAGCAATAGCTTGGCCTATATAATTCTTATTTTAAGACTTACCATTATTTCATATTATCTAAGAAAGAAAAAAAACTGCCAATTAAACTGTGCCATGCCGCTGATTTTTTTTGAGACATCTTAAATTCAGATATGTTAAAATGTGAAAAGCAATGAGTCTTAGAATCTGTGAGATATTGTAATGAACTGGTGCTCCAATGAGGAAAAGATTTTGCAGGTTTTGTTATGAA
>NW_017731549.1:1005044-1034627 GCF_001890085.2 Hipposideros armiger
AAAAAAAAAAAGAAAGTTTATTCTGTATGTGACATTTCAGCAAAGCTAGAAACTTTGGAGTTTGTCAACAGATTGAAACCTGTCTCCTATTTTCTAGAGTAGTTTTTTTTTCAATATGACTCAAAAATCCACTTTATTTTTTAATGAAGTAGGCTAGAATGGAATAGAGTCAGAGTGCATCTCTAATAAGGGCAAGAATGGCTTTGTAAAACTTTTTCAGTTACAGGGGAGGATGAGAGTGTGTCCTAATTTGTGATTTAAACTATTTCTTATTGTGAGTGACAATCAAATAGATTTGATAAAGAATGTTCCTAGAGCATAGATAACATGTGAAATATACCATCTGGGCTCTGTTTCTCTGGTGCTTTTCCTTTAATTTGAAACTAAGGCTTAAGATTGGAAAAAGACATTGCCTTGCCTCTCCTGCCTCAGCCCCACTCTCTTATATTGGCTGTTGAAAATATGTGATCATTTATTGGAATGGGAAGTACTGTACTGGAAGCAAGGAGGCCTAGGTTATAGACTTAGCTAATTAGATGTGTGACTAAATAAATTACTCTCTACATTTCAAGTTCTGATAAAAGTAGGGAGTTGGACTACATTCTTTAAGGAATGATGCTCAACCTTTTTCTCCAATGGATGATATTCACATTTGAAACAAACAGTCATGGTATACCTAGGATTACACAAATTCTTGTCAAGCTAGTTGCAACTGCTTTCAGTCCCACTCAAAAAAAAAAATGGAATGCAGGTAGATATTACAGGAAAACAAAAGTAAATATATCTTTCACAATCCTCTGTATTTTAACTATTGCTAGTAATAGTTTCTTATTATGAATAACTAATGATTTTGACATACCTCACAACTGACTGCAACAAAATGATATATCGGTACACTACAGTTGAAAAATATATGCTTTTGAGATCCTTTCCAATTGAATATTCTATGATTTCAAATCATTCAACTATGATTTCAGATCAATCTAGCATTCTCAATGTAATCACAACAAAAACAGAAACTGTAACATGATTCTGCACTATAACTGAAAAATATCCGATAACTCCCATTTACTATATTAAGATACTTGGCAAGTTTGCTACTCTTAAAATGATTTTAAGACTAACATTTTAAAAGGACACTTTTTGTTATAACTATTAATTTTAACTGCAATGAAAATTCATCTCTTTTGCCTAGTGTTTAATTATTCATTTCTAAGAATGAGGAGGTGTTTTTTTGTTTGTTTTTTCAAATCAGTTTAAGCACTGACAGGCATGATAATCTTTCCCACAGACTATATTTCAACCGTGACCTAGAGTGAGGGAGATTTAGCTTGAGGTGGTTTTTTTCTCTCTTCCCCTTTAGCCTGTCTAGACACTTAAGTTGTCAAAGGTTGCTAATGAGGACTTTTCTCGGAGAAGATTGAGAGCAACCTCAGACATAAATAAGGTATTCAACACAACTTTGAAGACAGTGGTAGATTGTATTACTGCTCTTGGTCATGTCACTTGCTCTATCTAGCCAATGGTTTGTGAGCATATGTGACATATGCTAAATGCTTTAAATCTGAGTGCAAGGTTCAGGTGCTTCCCAGTCTTGTTCTGCCTGCCATGACAAAGGCATGCTCCAAACAGAGTCTCTGAATGAGGAAACATGTGGAGCAGATCTAAAATTGACCTTTACCTTGGATCAGTTCTGCAGCAGCTGACCTGCAGCAGAAAACATGAAACAAGAGTAAAACATAAATGTTTGATGTTCTAAATCACAGAGATTTTTTAAATTGTTATATAGCATAATCTCACAAATCACTACAGTGAATTTGAGCCAGCAGATAGTGTTTGAAGGCTAAATGCACTATAGAACAATAATATTTAAACTTCTATTTAGTAAAATATAATATTAGACATATACAAAATAGTCAACCAAATATGTAGTAAACATCCAGTTAATATTTATATTAAAAAGTAATGTATATATAAAATCTACAGATTTGCTTGCAAAATATTTGCATATTGATTTTAGGTATTTCTGTTTAGTATTATTTGTTTTAAAGAAATATCCCCCAAGGAAAGTTTAGATAAACAAAATATAAAGATGAATATAGGCTTCTGTTTCTGGCAATATCATGGACCCAAATCAGTGATCACACTGAAAACAAAAACTCTGGAAAAAAAAATTTTGAATCTTACTAAATATATTGATTAACTAGAAATAAAGTAAGAAATTATTAGGTCAAAAAATGAAATGAAGGCTGGCCGAGTGGCATGTTGGTTAAGAGTTGGCTTGGGACGCCAGCTCTGAGCAGCAGGACCCTGGTTTGGACCCCACATGCCGGCCAGTGACCCTGCACCCTCTACAGCTAACATGGTGAACCTGGAGCTGGGCTGCTATGATTCACTGGCCACGGTGTAGGCTGCAGTGGAGCTGGCTGTCACTGGGCATGCTCTTTCGTGTGCTGCCTTGAGCCACCATGAGCAGCCATCCAATGGCCAGCGAGCGACTGCCTCACCTGGGAAGAGCGCAATGATAATACCAACATGGGCCAGTGAAGCAACGTCCTCCACAGCTAGACTGAAGAACAAAAGGACAGTAACTTCTCTGTTCCCCTTCCTCGATTTCCCAATGCTGTTTCCCTCCTTCAATTTCCCAATAAAATCTTTAAAAAAAGAAATGAAGACAGAAATCTAGAGAATTGAGCAGAGCCTAAAAGTCAGCTTTTACCCTAAAAGCATTTGCCAAACCCAATTTGGTTTTCATTACCTTATAATAGACAAAACTCACGACCTGCCACACACACACACACACACACACACACACACACACACACACACGGAAAGCTGTGGTTCCAAGGATTATTCATTCAGCTTAAAGATGTGCTAGAAATAAACTTGCCCCTTGCCCCTTACTAGTATACACACACCTCCCTGCAAAGAAAATTTACTGTCTTAAAATTTGGCACCTAGTGGACAGGGGAAAAAAAACAAAATCATATCTGAGAACTTGGAATTACACTCCAGCTCTCACACAAAAATGTAACTTGAATTTATACTACCTGGGTGATTCCAAAACACCTTAAGATGATAATTCAGAATAGTTTTTGAATAATAGTGCTCTCAGATCTCTGGCAGAAGCAAATGCAAGTCCTCTCTGGAGGAACCCATCTCCATCTTAAGCCTTCCAGAATGACTAAAAATTCTGAGAAAAATTAGCAGCTCACATTTAAAAAAATAAGCACAGAAGAAAATAAGACACCGCTAGTGAGAAACAATATAAACCTAAGATGACAGGAACAGATTCAAAATGACTTTAGATCATGAAATTACCAGGCACAGGCTATAAAATAATTATATAAAATATGAATAAAAGACAAGCTTGAAAATATATACAGAGAACAAGAAACCATAATAAATGACTGAAGATATTTGGAAAAAATAGGACTTAAATAACTGAAAAATATAAATTATTAAAATTTAAAATTCAGTGGGTAAGTTTAGTAGTCTATTTGGCACAGCAGAAGTACAATCTAGTGAACTGGAAGGTAGAAATGAAAACATTATCCCAAATGCAATAGAAAAAGAAAAATTAAAAATATGGAAGACTTTGTGACATCAAAGACATTGTGAGAAGATCTAAAATAAACCTAATTATAGTTCTGAGGGACACGAAAGAAAAAATGGGGCAGAGGAAATATTTGACAAGATAACGATTGAGCATTTTCTAGAGCTGATGAAAGCCTCCAACCCACAGACTTAAGAAGTCCTCCAAATCCTAAGCAAGCTAAAGAATAATAAATCCATACTTAGATACAGCACAGTGAAACTACAGAATAGTGTTCTGTAGTTTTTAGTAAAACAAACAAACAAAAAGAAACCTTAAATATAGCAGAGGAAAAAAATACATATTATCCTCAAAGTGTCTAGTAACTGACTTTCATTAATAACAACAGAAACCAGAGACAGACTATCTCCAATGGGCTAAAAGAAAATGACTGGCAGCCTAGAATTTAATACCCAGTGAAAAGATCTTTCAAGAATGAGGCCAGGGCCGGCTCAGTGGTGCGATGGTTAAGAACTGGTTTGGGAGGCCAGAGGGCCCCGGTTCGGATCCCACATATGAGGGCCAGTGACACTGCCCTCTACAGCTAAGATGCTGAACAACAGCTCAACCTGGAGCTGGGCTGCTGTGAGTCGCTGGCGACAGTGTAGACTGCAACCCCTGCTGCAGTGGGTTGCCATGGGCTACCGTGTGTAGCCAGCAGCCAGCGTGAGCGGCCAGCAGCCGCAGTGAGCGGCCGTCCAGAAGCCGGCGACTGATCTGCCTTGCCCAGGAAGAGCGCAATGATGATGCCAACTTGGGCCAGTGAAGCAACATCCTCCACAACTAGACAGAAGAACAAAATGACAGCAACTTGTCTGTTCCCCTTCCCCCAATTCCCCAGCACTCTTCCCATCCCCCAATTCCCCAATAAAAATCTTTAAAAAAAAAAAAAAGAATGAGGCCAAAATAAATTTTCAAGCAAGCAAAAGCACAGTTTGCTGCTAATATATTCTCACTAATAGAAAGTCTAAAGAAATTTGTTTCTTTAGACAAACATAAAATGATCCCAAATGGAAGGTCTGTGAGTTGAGACTAGAGGGAAAGCATTGGAAGTGGTAAATAAATATTTGCATAAACTTAAAAACCACTGGCTGTGTAAAACATTAAGAATTGTTAAAATTATTTTTTAAATTTTTTTTTAAAAAACAACACTCATATGCCTAACATCAGAATAAGCCCAATAAAATTCTCACTTTATACCAACCTCATCAGAACAAGTATTATACCTATTTGTATTATTATCTCCATCTGGTATATGCCTTTAAAAGCAAAAACACTAAACATTTCCATTTATTTTTCTTCCTCTTTTCTCATCCATATAGGCAAAATTGTATTAATATTTTATTGGTATTCTCTTTTTAAATAACTGCACTGGTATATCATTTTAAGTGTTTTTCTTCATAATGACATTCTTATTTCAAATTTACATAATGTACCAATGAAGATGATTTATTAATAATCAGACAAAGAAATTAGCATATATTTAGGAGATCATGATTTAGAGTAATAAAAAGCAGGATATGTACTATTTTATCACATAACTATGAAGTGTTAACAATTTCCACCATAGAAGTCTAAAAATGAAAGTTCATCATAATGAATTATATAATTGAGTATTCACAGGGTAAGGACAATTAAGTCTTATTGAAAAGGTCTGCCTACTCTCTCTACCCACGTTGCCTATTCAAAATTAGGTACATGCTATGACTTTTAACACCATCTCTGGAAATAGTTTGAATTTATGCTTAGAGGGCATATAAGAATTGACTCCTGAGTTTTAATTCAGCTCAGAGGGCATCCTAAACTCCAAATAAATTTTAAAAAGAAGAATCCATTTCTAATAGCTACACAAACTACCCATTCCCAATTGCAAATATGTTTTTTTATATCAATTTCATGAAAGTGTATAAAAAGCTCCCTATTATAAGGATGTAAACATGGGAAAAATGGAACACATAATCCCTTAAATTTCCAAAGTTGTAAATATAATGCAAAGAAATTATACCTGACATATTTTATACCAAATATTATTCTCTTTCTTCCCCTCAACGACATGAGGTTATTCAAAACATACTTGTGTAGTACTTTCTTGATAAAACTAAATCTATAATTTCACTGCAGAATGTCCAAATGATGTTTATGTCTTTATGTAATTTAATATATAAAAGCTTAATTGCTAGTATAGATTATTCCAGCTAACTTTGTCTTACCCGTATTTAGACATCTATAAACTTTCTGAGAGGTCACAAGTAATTCAGTTTATATAAACTAGATTGTACATTAATTCTCTCAATTTAATACGGTAATCTGTTTTTGCTGGGTCTGAGGCCCATCCTGTTGAAAAATAAAATTATCAAGTATCTGTAGGTTAGTTACTCCACCTCTTTCCTGAAATGAATACAAAAACCAGCAAGAGGCCTCGCCCTATAAACTAACAATGTTTCAAAACTGTCATTTCTGCTGTTTGCTGCTGGGAGTGAAGGTACCATATACACAGCATTATCAGGTAGTAGCCGTTTACCACCCCTCCCAACAATGACAGGTCCTTCTAGATGCTTTCTGCCAGAGCTCCTAGGTATTTAGTGGCTTTCTTACCCCTTCAGAACACTGGTGCCCAGAGGCGACAAGGTGGAAAAAGAAGGCACCTACCCTATATTCCAAAAACATTTGCTTGCTGTGTTCCTGTCAAGTTCATCTCTCTGTTCTGGACCCTGTTGATATTCTCCCTTAGTTGTTTTTAGTCAATTCCTAGGGGAGCCTTACCTTTTTTTTTTTTTTGTCAATTATAGCTTACATTCACTATTAATTTATATTAGTTTCAGATGTACAGCTTTTAGACATTTATATATGAAGTGATCCCCCTGATAATCTAGTACCCACCTGGCACTACACATAGTTATTACCTCATTATTGACTATATTGTCTCTGCTTTATTTTACATCCCTATGACGATTTTGTAACTACCAGTTTGTACTTCGTAATCCCTTCATCTTTTTCACCCAGCCCCCCAAACCTGGTCCTCTCTGGTAACCATCAGTTTGTTCTTTGTATTTATGAGTCTATTTCTGTTCTGTTCTGTTTTGTTTTGTTTTAAACTGAGCTCTGGCCAATTTTATTAAAGAAAAATTTGCCTGATTTACTTTTCACCAGTCTGTTCTGGCATCCTTCTAATGACATCAGAATTCCCTGGATCAATGATAGCCAGTGTGCACACTGTAGTATTCCCACATGCCCAATTCAATATTATTGCCACTGTAGTGATGGCTACCTGTCCTGGCCAACATAGCGTAGTACTCTGTTTCAGATTTCCTCAAGGCTGGGCAATTGTTGGCAAGGATGATCAGTTTCACTTTGCTTTATCTGATCATTTTCAGAGTCAGCTTGTAGCCCAGCATGTACTTTCCACTTTCCATAACAAGTTGGAGCCTAGAGTTGATCAACTCCAGCAACTCTTTTGTCTTCTTTGGGCAACCATCTACCTGCTTGAGGTGGGGACGGCCCCCAACCAGGAGCAGCTGCCAAGGTGGCTGGGGAATGAGAAAGGTATTTCTCGGTTTTTGTTTGTTTGTTTTGTTCTTTAGATTCCACAGATAAGTGAGATCGTATAGTATTTGTCTTTCTCTGTCTGACTTATTTCACTTAGTATAATACCCTCGAGGTAGATCCATGTTGTCACATATGGTAAGATTTAATATTTTCATGGCTGAGTAATATTCCATTATGTATATGTACCACATCTTCTTTATCCAGTCATCTATTGATGGGCATTTAGGTTGCTTCCATATCTTGGCTATTGTAAATAGCATTGCAGTGAACCTAGGGGTATATATATCTTTTCGAATTAGTATTTGGATTTCTTTGGATAAATACCCAGAAGTGGAATTGTTGGGCCATAAGGTAGTTTTATTTTTAACTTCTTGAGGCACCTCCAAACCATTTTCCATAGTGACTGCACCAACTTGCAATCCCATCAGCAGTGCACGAAGGTTCCCTTTTCTCCACATCCTCACCAGCACTTGTTTTTTAATTTATTGATGATAGTCATTCCAACAGGTGTGAGATAAAACTATAATACAAGGCCACAGTAATAAAAAAAAGTATGCTACTGGCATAAAAATAGACATAGATCAATGGAATAGAATACAGAGCCCAGAAATAAACCCATGCCTATATGGTCATTTAATCTATGACAAAGGAGTCAAGGATATACAATAGGATAAAGACAGACTATTCAATAAATGGCATTGGAAAAACTGAACATATATATGCTAAAAGAGTGAAACTGGATCACTTTCTTACTCCATATAAAGAATAAATTCAAAATGGATTAAAGACTTAAATATAAGACTCAAAACCATAAAACTCCTAGAAGAAAACATTAGGCAGTAAACCCTTGGACATTGCTCCTAGTAATATATTTTCTGATATATCTCTTCGGGCAAGGGAAACAAAAGAAAAGAAAAACAAATGGGACTACATCAAACTAAAAAAAGCTTTTGCACAACAAAGGAAACCATTAACCAAACAAAAAGACACTTCCTAAATTAGAGAAGCCAATGATGCGTACAATAAGGTGTTAATATCCAAAATTTATAAAGAACTCACACAACTCAACGACAAAAAAATAAATCATCCAATTAAAAAATGGGCGGAGGAGCTGAATAAACATTTCTCCAAAGGAGACATACAGATGGCCAATAGACATATGAAAAGATGCTCAACATTATTAATCATCAGAAAGATGCAAATTAAAGCCACAATGGGAGCCTTACTTTTGCCTGGTATTCATAAATGCACAGCTGAGTCCAGACTCCCAATCGAATTCCCCGAGTTGTAATCCCTAAAACACCCTCCTGGAAATGGACTGGAGTTGGCACATCTATTTAAGACTTCATCTTTGAATGTCAGCTCCTTTCCAGAGATGGCTAAAGCCTTCACCCCTGGTGGTCCCACATTGTTGATGACTTCTCACTAACTTCCTTTTTCTGTCAGCCAATAGCCTTGGACCTGGCATCATTTACACCCTAACAATCCTTCCTTAAATTATTACAAAAGTAATATGCTATATGAATACAATGATCTAAACTAAGAACAGGGAAAATTCTAGAAGAAAAAATTACCTTTATTCAACAAATAAAGGCAAGGGAAAAACAAAGGAGGACACTGTTATAGATTAAAATAGACTCATCAGACATAACCAAATGTAATGTGTGAACCTTTTTTAGATTCCGATTCTACCAACCCACTTTTATAAAAATACATCAGTGAGGCAACAGGGAAATTTTAATACTGACTGGCTGTTACATGATATTAAAGAATTATTGTTAATTGTCTTTGGTATGATAATATGTGATTACATTGTGTTTTTATTTAATGTCTTATTTTTTAGAGACACATACTCTAAATTATAACTGTGCCTCTGCTTTAGAAAAAAAATTTTTTAACATGTTACTTTCTTTTCTGTACCTGTAGGTCAGGTCCATGGGAATGTACTTTACAGCTATTACTTGTTATTTTCTACCCTTAACCATGTATAGTAATAATTTTCTCCTTATCATGTCTATATTTTTTTTTAGTAAAAGTATTCAATTCAAAAACAACTCATGCTACCTGTTATTTACTCTAAACTTCCATTAAGCCCCTATGAAAGGCTAACATCATGTGACCTGTGGTAAATAAATCAGATTAAGCACATTAACTTGTTCAAATTTATATAAAGCTTTCTGCAAATACAGATTATTCTAGAGATGCTAAGAAGCAGATGTACTGATCTCCTTGGCATTCACATGATTCAGTTACAAATAGAATTTGAACAGATTCCAAATGCACAACTGTCAAATTCATAAAAAGTAGCAAAAAATGTCAAGTGAAAGTTTAGGCTTTGCCTTGAAAAGTACTGACTGTTATCTCAAAACAAAAATCGAAAATATTCTGTTAATGTTTTATCTCTTCAGTGCTAATATTTGACAAGAGCTAAGTCCTTTCATTTTATGCATAGATGTCCCCATCAGGTTAGCAGGGATTACTATTAGGTCCACAGAACATCTCAAAATCACTTGAATCAATATTACAAAGTTCATTAATATAAATCTGACTCACTGAAATGGTATAATGCAGAGGGGTTGAGCTCCAATGATAAAGTCAGATAGATACCAATTTTAATCCCAGCCCTATCATTTACTAATTGTGTAACCTCACCAAGGCTCTTTTTCTCATCTGTGGAGTTCTAAAAACAAAAAACCCCCCACTATTTAGTGTTGTTATAAGAATTAAAGAACTCAAAAAACAAACTATTATAATTACTATTTTGGGGAATATTACATTCTACATGATATTACTAACTGTATTTTTACTCCACTCAGTTATAAGAAAATTACACACAGACCATACACTCTACCAATCTTCCATTGATACCAAGGCTTTTGCAGCAACTGCCCTAATTCTGAAATTACAGAAGACATGGACATAACCTCAGGTTATGAAAACAGATTTAAGAATTTATACAATCCCCAATTCAAATATCAAGATCTCACATGTGATGTGAGAATGAAAGCCACTTCGTCAACAACCAGGAGCTAGACTCAATTTCAGAATTGTGTTTTCCATTTAAGCAAGACTTCCAACCAGACTTCCTCTTGCAATAATACATGGAGTCAACACTCTAAGCCAATCCACTCTTGCCAAACTTACTAAGTACAGTGAATCAGAGTAAAACAAAATTTATCTCTAAGCACAATACAGTAATGCATACATTTCTTTATTCTTTTGCCTTCACAGTCAGTGTTGCTTAGCAACCCAGAACATCCTCTCTACGATTTTTTATAAATGTAAAACTGGCTTTTTGAAAGCTGATATCTTTGAAAGGGATGTAAAGACTTAATGAATTCAAGTTAAACAGTTGGGCTAGAATACTTACAGGTGATGTAATAATAAATTTTTATATAGCATTTTTCACGCTGTTTGATTGATGCACCATTATTGATGTTTAAACTGGTAGTTGAATTAACAATAAGGCAGTCTCATCCCTACTTTATAAATTTCTGACTAGGAAGTAATCTGTATGGCATTATTTTGATACTCTACAGATGTCCGATTTCCCTTCAAATATAAACCTCATTCTTTAACACCTATTGAAAACCCTTACACAAGTCAATAATTTCAATGAGAATTGAAAAATAATTCTAATTTCATAATTTCTTCTATATTCTGACTGTCTTCTGCAAATTAGAGCTTGCCTTTATTACCTGGAACTATTTGGTTACTTTAAAATATGGTTCCTACAGAAAAGGAAACATAAATAACAATTCTTTATTTTTAGTTACTAGTTTTCACAGTAAAGATATTTTGGAGACTAATGGGAAAATCTGAATTTGGGTTTTAGATAAAATTAAAATGTATTGATGTCAATGTAATTTTTAAAAAAGTAAATGGGTTGCAAAACTGTACATTGAATACAATACCACTTTGGTTAAAAAATACATATTTATGTATATGTATATGCATATATAGGGAAGATAAAGACAGAAAAATATACAATAAGCTGTTAACAGTGGTGATCTCTGGATAAGGAATATGGTTGTTTTTATTTTTCCATTTGGCTTCTATCTAGTTTCTGACTTGCTACCATGCATATACTGCTTTTATAATAACAAAAGGTTATTTTTTTTAAATCACTATTTCCTATTGAGTCCACATATAGCTTCTGAATCATCATCATCATGAGCCTGTACATTCCTGCAGGGAAAGCTATAAGGGCACCAGCCTAGCCCGTTACTTCTGCAAAGTCTCTCTTTGCCTGCTGATTTCTTCTACCTACACATCTTACCCAAGGGCTACCTTAGCACTAAATCCACATAACAGTTATCACCAATGGACAACTTCTTTGTGTATTTCTTGTTTGCCTTTTGGCAGAAATTCTCTTTTTCTTTTGTTTTTCTGTCATCTATTCTCTCAGTTTTCTTCCTACCTTCCTGACTCCTTAGTCCCCTTTTCAAATTTATCTTTCTCTGCTTTCTTTAATTGCCCCAAATTCCATTTGCAACCCTCTTCTCTTTTCACTCTACATCTTCTTCCTAGAAAAAGGAGGAGGAAATAAATCTTGTGTTCTTATTCTTTTTAGTCTATCATCTATATCTCTAGCCTGGTCCTCTTTTCTGAGCAACATGATTATATGCATAATCACTAATTATTGTAATCTCCAGTTAGACATTTCACCACAAATATCTCTAAAACTTAAGTCATCATCTCTATGCATTAATTTTTCAATAGTTATCGAATGCCTTCTGAGAATCAAATTATGCTAAGAACTGAATATATGCTGTGATGGGTATAATAGGCGTGGCTAGACATTAAATTGAAGAAGTAAATAGAGGCCAGATCCTGTAGGAGGCTACATGGCGTGGTTAGAGTTTAAGATTTTATTCAGAGTGCAATGGGAAACCACCGGATTTTTTTTAGCACATGCGTGACCTGACCAAACTTGCTTTTTAGAAAGATCTCTGTAGTTTCTCTGTAGGGAGCTGGAAGAGGGCAAAGGGGAAAGAGGCAGAGAGATAGAATATCAAGGCTAAAGTCCAGGCAAGAGCTAAATGTGGCCTAAACTAGGATGGAGCTATGTTTTGGAGAAAGAATTAATAGGTTTTGATGTTAGCTTGATTTTGGAGTTGAATAAAAAGGGAAGGGATATATATATATATATATATATATATATATATATATATATATATATATATATATATATATTTCTTTTTCTCTGGGGAACCATGATTAATACTACTACCTTAAAATTAGTTTTTATAAAAGAAGATTAGGAAATGATACCGTATTTCCCCATGTATAAGACGCACCCTTTTTCAAAAAATTTGGGGTCTAAAAACTGAGTGCATCTTATACAGTGGTTGTAGATTTTTTTTACTTTCATTTCCCGCTTTTTCATGCTTGTTGTCTTTGTGCTCATTGTTTCACACTTGTTACCGGTATATTACGGTAGGTTATGTTTTGCCACGTTCTGCCCAGAAATGGCTCAGAAAAGATTTTTGTACAGTGCTGAATTTGAGTTAAAAGTGATCCAGTTTGCAAAAGTGAATGGAAATTGTGCTGCTGAACTTAAGTTTGGTCCTCCTCCAACTGAGAAAACAATCCGAGACTGGCTACGGAAAGAAGAAACCCTACTGAAAACGCCACGGCAGAAGAAGGCCATGAGAGGAAATATATAAAGTCAGTGATTCGTCAACAGACACAGATGAGGACAAGCTAATGGTTCGGAGTTTTGACAGTGATGAGGAGTTGTATGACTTTTATGATGAATAAAACTTGAGTTCAATAAGTTTATGTCATACATTTTTTTTTCAAATTTTGGGCCCCAAAATTAAGGCGCATCTTATACATGGGGAAATAAAATTTAATTAAAAATTTTATTAAATTTTAAGTTAAGAACAAGATCCGATGCAAATCCTGTTTATTTTGATCTTAGAATGTTGAGTAAAAATAGCAGGATCCTAAAATAACCTACAAAATTAGTTAATGTTTATTATATGTAGACTGCAAAAAACAACCCGAGCAATCTGCCACATATAGGCCTTAGACTGTGGTTTTATAATAGGTCTTCTTAGTGGAGTGTTCTATTATCTTCACAATTTCATTGTTGTGAGAATGTGTGACTAGGCATTAATGATCATTTCAGAAGGAATTCAGTTCTCCTACCCAACTGAGAACACTGTCTCCAATTTTAATTTGTTCTCCTATACACCATGCTATTTCTGAAGTATTTAGTTGCCCCCTGCTGGTCACACAATTTTAGAAAATAAATAGTTCTCAGTAGATTGCATATGATGACAAACTTCTAAAAAGATGTATTGAACTTTTTCATCAAAAAATTTCATGATGGATCTCTAGTGCTCAATTGGCTTATGTAAGCTAACCCAGAATTCTTCTTAAACACAATCCTCTGTCATGTTTGATGTTTTTCAAATCCTTTTGAAACCATGTGGGAATAACATCAAATTGAGAGGGGAAAAAAAAGGACTAGTTCAAAAATCTAAAAAATTTTATTTTTGTCCTGTCTCTGCCATCACCTCTCTGGCTAATCTTGGACAAGACACTTTAACTTGTTGATATCTACTTCCTCATCTGTAATATGAAGTATAATTGATAGTCAATAAACTACAGATATTTTAAAAGTAATTTGAAAAGTTTTTATATATGTATACAACTGTGAAGCTATCACTACAATCAAGATAGTGAAAATATTTATCACTCCCTAACGTTTTTGCATGCCAGTTTGTATTTCCTTCCTCCTGCCTCCTGTCCCTCCCAGCCCTCTCTTATCCTCAAGTAACCGCTGATTGTGCTGTCACTGTATATTAGTTTGTGTTTTCCAGAGACGAACATAAATTTTAAGCTCACAGTTTAAGAGACTAAAATAAGATATGGAAAAACTTAAATTCTTTTTTTTTTTTTTTAAAGATTTTACTGGGGAATTGGGGGAGGGGAACAACGTTGGGGAATCAGGGAAGGGGAACAGACAAGTTGCTGTCCTTTTGTTCTTCAGCCTAGTTGTGGAGGACATTGCTTCACTGGCCCATGTTGGTATTATCATTGTGCTCTTCCCAGGTGAGGCAGTTGCTCTCTGGCCATTGGACGGCTGTTCGCGGCTGCTCACAACAGCTCATGAAAGCTCACGCCAACTGCTGGCCAGCCCCACTGCAGCCTGTGCTGTCGCCAGCAACACGGTAGCCCAGCTCCAGGTCGAGCTGTTTGTTGCTCATCATCTTAGCTGTAAAGGGCACAGTGTCACTGGCCCTCATGTGGGATCTGAACCAGGGCCCTGCTGCTCAGAGCTGGCATCCCAAGCCAACTCCTAACCAACACTCTATTTGGCCGGCCCAAAAACTTAAATTCTTTTTAAACATTAAAAAAAAAATTGTTTTTGAGATTCCCTATCATGAAGCCTGAGGCAGCAATATGATGCAGTCATTAAAGGACTTAACTTTAAGTCAGCGGACAGGAGCTTGGGTCTTGGCTCTGGCATTTACTAGCGTGTGACCTGGGACAAGTTACTCAGCATCCTAACTGAGGTTAACAGTTTCCTCATACTTAGTGGAAAGGATAATAATAGCATCTACCCTCATAAAGATGTGAAATTGCATACAAAGCAATGAACTCAGTGCTGGGCCTGTATATAAAATGGTAACCACCTGTCTTCAGACATTTCAAAGAGCACCAACCCAAAGAAAAGGAAATGAGAGCTCTGACCATGTAGCCAGATCAATCTAAAGGCAATCATTTTAGAAGTTTTATGTGAGGATTATAATAATTCACTGTGCTTGATGACTCAGACTCAAGTCTTTCTTCCTACCAGATACGGTTTTCCTTATAATTCTTTTCCTGTGTCATGGTTTCCCTTTCTTTGTGATTCCATCCCTGCCCCCACCCCCAAATGTATGACCTGACAGTCATCTCATTTCATCTTTATGGTTGACAAATCCCTTGGCCAAAGTAGAGTGAATGATAGTCACTCAACAAGAGTAGAGTGAATGCTACTCACCACTGAGGTGACAAACACCATGAAAATAGAGATAACCGAAGGCACTGATATTTTTGTGATAAATGTTCTTCAATAGTTTTCTCCTTTATATTCAAGTACTTTTGTTGTTCTTTTTGAGCTGTCAAGCTCCAGCAGGTTCATATTTGATAAAGCTCTTTCTCTACAACAGGAACTAATTGAGATCACTTGCTAGCCTAGCCCCATCTAGTATCCAGGGCAAGTTCTGGCTTTATGAAGGAGAGAGTTAAGATACTGTATCTTGGAATCCTTTTGTGTGCTTTCTTCCATGGAGTTTTAGCATTGCTTCATTAAAGATAGCCTAGAGAAATTATATGGGGAAGAGGAGCGGGGCATAATTCTGTGGGGAGAAGAAACTTCTGCTTAACATTCTTCCTATTATATTTTGTAATGTAGCATTTATACAGGTTTATTCACTCTTTCTATCTTAATCTCCCAGAAATTAGAGTCTGAGACAATAATTTATGTTCAGGTAGTTGATTTGGTGAAGGGATCACAATGAATAAGAGTGGAGAATTGGGAAACTAAAACATGAAAGGAAGGAAAGCCAATTCAAGAGTACATTATCAATTTAGACATTGGTGTAGGCTACTAGGCCTTGCTTTTCTAGATCTTTGATTAGATGTTTAGAATTCATCTAAAATTGTCTTCCTGAGTGAAGAAGAGATGGGGAGCATTTACCACTAGTTTCCATCCCTCTTTATTCAGGGTGGCAGATAGATCCTAAGATACTTCCCAGTGATCTCTGCCTTCTGGTAATAATGCTCTTCCTTAAGCTCCTGCATATAGGTAGAGCCTATGAATTGCTTCCAACCAATGGAATATGGCAAAGGCAATGGGATACTCCCGTAATTGCATTACATTATATGGCAGATGGGATAGGATGCGTCACTTCCATCATTGTTATATTGTCTAAGAATCCATCCTGCTAGCAGAATTGCTTTTTCTCACTTTCCTGCTGGCTTCGAAGAAGCAGACTGCTATGTTGCGAACTGCCTATGGAGAGAACCATGTGACAAGGAACTCAGCCTCTAGAAGCTGTGGACAGCCTTTGGCTGACAGCCTGCAAAAACCTCTGAAGCTCTCAGTCCTACAATTGCAAGGAAATTAATTCTGTCGACTACCTGAGAGAGTTTGGAAACAGATTGTTCTTCATTCAAGCCTCCAGGTGGGAACTTAGTCCAACCAACACATTTAATGTTGCCTGGAAAAACCCAAAAGTGGAAACCCCAACTCAACTGTGCCTGGACTCTTGACCCACAGAAACAGAGATAAATGTGCATTGTTTTAAGCTGCTAAGTTTATGGGGTTTATTACACAGAGATAGAAAACTAATACAGATTTTGGTACCTAGAAGTGGGGTGCTGTTGAAACAAATTCCTAAAAATGTGTCTGTGGTTTTGGAACTGAGCAGTCCGTGGAAGCTGGAAAAGCAGTGAAGAGCACAATAGAGAAAACCTAAATCACCATGACTAGATTATCAGTAGAAATATGGACACTGAAGACACTGTTATTGAGGGACAGAAGGAAGTGAGGAGCATGTTAGTGGAATCTAGAGGTAGGCCGAAAACTTAATGAAATTATCTTCTGCAATTATGCTGAAAGCAGAACTTGCAAGTGATGAACTTGGATATATATATATATATATATATATATATATATATATATATATATATATACACACAGTTAAGGAGATTTCCAAGTGAAGTGTTGAAGGTGACAACTGGTTTATTCTTGCTACTTATAGTAAAATGAAAGAAAAGAGAGACAGTTTAAGGGAAGAACTGTTAAACAAATAAGGATTAGAACTTGATGATTTTGAAAATCTTCATCTTCCCCAGATGATGAAAACTCCGCAAGGAGATGGCTTCTGGACACTGTCAGGAAAGCCTGCTCTAGAGAGAAGGCCCAGGGAGTAACTTTATAACTTTTTGTCAAAACCTCAGAGATCTAAAGGTCAGGGTGTTTAGTCATACAAGGGGCCATTTCAAGAGATTAAGGGTATGCCTCAGATGCTCTGAATCAAACCACTGGGCCTCTAAGAAGTTTAAAGGTGCTGTTCCTCAGCTTTCTGCTCTCAGCAGGAGACAAAGACAGAGACGGGATTATTTTGAAACAATCTATGCATTGTGTGGTTTTTGTCTAATGGAGTGAACCCTGTTGAAATACATGAAGATCCAAAAAGTCCTTGAGAAATTTATTTCAGTAGAAGCAATGCCAGCTTGGAATGAGAACAGACAGAGAGAGTACACAACAAAAGGAGGCCGTCAGACCACCAAGTTTTACTGGCAAGAAGTAGGCCACTCACCTGTGAATGCATCCTACCTTCCATGAAAAAGGAAGGATGACTCAGAGGGCTGAACCAAGAACCCAGAGGGCAGAGCTAAGAGCAATGAGGATTATTTGCAATCCAAATAACCTAATCAAAGAACTCCCAATATTCGCCTAGTATCTCAAAACTACTATGGACCAGGGACTCTTTTTCTTTCCATTTCCTCCCTTTTTGAACTGGAATATCTGTAGCCATTATATTATTATATATCAGTCCCACCATTGAATGTTGGGTGTGTTGGAAGCCGGTAACTCCCATTCTAGTGAATGATATAGATTGTGAGAGTTTAAACCATCTGATCATCTAACAATAGTGAAGATAGTTGTAGTTTTATTAACTAGGAAGGGTATGATTCAGCAGAATAAATTTAGGACCTCAGCACTCAAATCCACACATTGCAGCTAGTCTAGGAGGTTCTACTGCCACTAAGCCCAGGCCTCAGTCTGTCTTCTAGAGGCTGCCTTAAGGTGGGGGCATACAGAGCTCTGATCCATTAAAACAAAAGTTTGAATCAGACATCAATAAACAGGGGATGCAGGTAAACCTAACTTCATCTGACTCTCAGATGTCTGCTACTTAGGCCCCAAATAGTTTTGAACAATTTCTGGACCAAGAAAACATAGCTGCTCACTCATATACATGGGAGCTAGCCTCCATTTCCCAATAGATCTAAGAAGGCTGCCCTGGAGTGGGCCGTTGAGGGCTACAGTTCTTAAATGTTTGGTCTCAGGGCCCATTTACACTTTTAGAAATTATGGTGAATTCCAAAGAGCTTTTGTTTGTATGGATTATATTTGTTGATATTTATCATATTTGAAATGAAAACAGATTGTTTTTTAAAAGTTTATTGGTTCCTTTCAAATTTTTAATAATAAGCCCATTATATTTTAATGTAACATATATTTCATGAGAATTAACTGCATGTTCCAGAATAATTTAGTGAGAAGAGTGGTATTGATTTCACATTTTTGCTAATCTTTTTAATGCCTTGCTTAATAGAGGACTGCTCGAATCTCATATCTACTTCTATATTCAGTCTGTACTGATACGTTGCTTTGGTTAAAATAAATGTAGAAAATACAGCCTTACACACGTATGTAATTGGAATAGGAAGTAGCATTTTAATAGTATTTTTAAAAAGATAATTGTGAATATTGATCTTTAATATCCTACCACCAAAACTCTACAAGTGATCGTTTCTTAAAGGTTAGTAGCAATGTGGAATCTGAACCATAGGGATGGACACATTTGTATTCTGTATTAAAATCCATTGGTATATTGTAGTGTATCTTGAACTTTGAATGGACTTTTTACCCAGGCATTATTTTGTAATGTCATACATTGGTCACTTGGAAAATAGTGGCTCACCAAGCTATAAATATCTTCCAAATGCTGACATATTTCATTTTGAAATATCAAAAGCTCACATTTATTAATATCACTGCTAATCTCATCACAAAAGTCCTCAAGAATTAGAAAATTGTCAAACTTAGGGGTGGATACAAGTTTTCCAAAATTCTACATTTTTCTTGGAAGCTCAAATTTTATCCTTAACAACAAATGCTGTAAGTTGTTTTCATCGAAGTGATAGACTTACTTCACTAAGTTTTGAGACAATGTCTTCCAAGTACCCAAGTCTGAATAACTATAGTTTATCTGTCATTCTTTCAAGTAAAAATAGTGTTCCATACAAAACGTGGCTTGTTCCACTCACAACTCAATCACAGAAACCCTTTTCCTTGAGACAACCATTGTGCTTTGTATATAGCAGGAATACTTTATGCATTTTGTCTCACAGAATTTTTTTTTTTCTTAGCTGAGCCATCCTGCTACCTGTTGGCAGCTCAGCGGCTGCTCAGCTTGGGCTGGACTCGAACCGCTGTTCCTCAGAGCTCAAACTCTTGAGCGAACTCTTAACCAACTGAGCCACTCGGCCGGCCCTAGAATTTTTAAAAGACAAACAATCAAGGGTTGAGAGTTAATAAAATAAAAAAGTATTACAATTTGGTTGAGCATATTCATAAATGAAATTCCCTTTTTTTTTTCCCTGTGAGTATATAGCGACGAAGACTACCATGACTACTGGCACAGTGTGGTATCACTGCCATGATTTCTGTTAAGGCACCAGCAATTTTACCCACCACTGCTTTTGTATCATAGTACAAATGTCAACACAGTGAGAAAGGCAAATAATGTCTTAGTATTATTGTGAAGATAGTGTTGACCATTGACCTTGCAGATACTTGAAAAGTTCTCAGGGACTCCATGGGGCCTGCAGACCACATTTAGAGAATCACTGGTCAAGAGCAGAGCTCAGTCTTAAGTGGTAATAATCCATTTTTTCACCCAATTTTCCCCTGAGAAGAGTCTGTGCTGTTAAACCAATCCTGGCCTCACTGCTCTCTCATTGACCTTTTCCACTTGCTGATAACCCTGACCCACCATATTCTGTTTTGGGTTCTAGCTCAGTTTTCCATTTCTAATCCTCCTTTCTTCCTGTCAAAGTAAAGATTCCTTGCCTTTATTTTTATCTACCTAATCAAACACCACACCAATCTTCTAATGATTCCATTTTAATTCTTGATTTTGTTGCCAGCAATCAGCCTCAAGGCAGTGCAGAATTTTATTTCATTCATTTATAATTTCATTTGTACATTCATTGAATGATTGATTTAATTAATGAATTAAATTTATTGGTATAAAAATGAATTTTCTGCAAATCAGCTATTTCATTTACTAGAGAGATGACATTTGCTTTTGGTCTTAAAGGATAACATGATTTGGGCAAGTGAAATGAGAGTGTAGGCTTTTCAAAGTATAAGAAATAATAGATTTATGGAGGTAAAAAAAAAAAAAGGTTAACTTCTTAGAGGAAGGCAAGGAGGATGCAGATAGTAGGGTAATTAAAGACAAGGCCAGAAAGGCAGGATAGGTTCATTTTGTGGAAGGTGTCGAATGCCTGGAGTTCATTTGGTAAGCAATGGAGAGCTACCAGGGACGTTTGAGCAGAAGTAGAGGTGAAACAGGCTCAATAATCAAAGCATTATTTACTTAAGATTTATTTGGCAACTACAGATGAAAATAATTTCATGGAGAAAACAGACCTGAGGCAAGAAAACCAGGTTGGAGGCGTGGACTAGGTCAGTGGCCCTAGAAATGGGGACGGGTGGAGATAGATTTTGAAAACAATGCGGAAGCAAGATCCGTAGGTGGTGGTGAGGAAGAAGTGGTTGTCAAAAATGATGAGTTTCAAGCATGAGTTACTGGGAGAACGGTGATGCTATTCAAAAAAAACGGGAAGTCATATATATATATATATATATATATATATATATATATATATGAATGATTTATATATATGTAATGTTATATATATGTAATATTTATAATTAATGTAATGTATAATACATATTATATATATGTAATATTTACTGAATATATATATATATTTACTGAATGACTTTTGTGTGTTATTTCTTATGCTAAATTTTATGTCAGTTAACCCTCACAACAGCCCTTAGATATTATTATATGATTTTTCATAATAGAAATCAAAGTGCAAAGAGGTTAAGTAACTTTCCCCAAAGTCAAACAGGAAGTGATGGAATAACATTTGAAACCAGGTTCTGTGTGGTTTCAAAGTCCTTGTTTCTTCTACTCTATCCGGCTAAAGTATTTATTTGCCTTTCTCCCTTTTGCTTTTCACAGAATAAAAAAGAAATAGTAGTGCCCTTTAATAGGGACTATTGGTCTTTACAATATGATATATCCAGAGTTTGATTTAATGCCTGCTTAGGAGATCTATCTTAGGAAAGGCTTGTGCTTAGGGACTCTCCTTTTTATTCTTCCAGTTTTATTGAGATATGACGCCTGTGTAAGTTTAAGGTATACAGCTTGGTGGTTTGACTTACATGCATTATGAAGTGATTACTGCATAAGTTTAGTTAGCATTCATCATCTCATTGATAAAATAAAAAGAGAAAGTAAAAAAAGAAAAAAAATCATTTTTTTTTGTGATGAGAACTCTTAGGATTTCATCTTAACAACTTTCCTATATATCGTGTGGCAGTGTTAACTATAGTCATCATGCTGTACATTATATCCCTAGTATTTATTTATCTTGTAACTGAAAGTTTGTATCTTTGACCATCTTCCTCCAATTCCCCAATCCCACCCCTCACCTCTGGTAACTATATACCTGACCTCTTTTTCCATGAGTTTTTTTTTTTTTGTGTGTGTGTGTGTGTGTGTGTGTTTTAAGATTTCACATATAAATGAGATCATACAGCATTTGTCTTTCACTGTCTGACTTATTTCACTTAGCATAATAATGACCTTAAGTTTCATCCATGTTGTCTACAAATAGCAGGGTTCCTTTATTTTTTAATGACTGAATAATATTTTATTACATATATCACAACCTCTTTATCCATTCATTTGTAGATGGACATTTAAGTTTCCATATCTTGGCTACTGTAAATAATGCTGCTATGAACAGTGGGGTACAGGCATCTTTTTGATTTAGGGTTTTTGTTTTCTTTGGCTATATTCCCAGAAGCAGAATTGCTGGATCATATAGTTCTATTTTTAATTTTTTGAGGAACCTCCATAGTGTTTTCCATAGTGGCTGTAACCAGTTTACAATCTCAATGACAGTGTACAAAGTTCCCTTTTCTCCACATCCTCGCCAGCATTTATCTCTTGTCTTTTTGGTGATGACCATTCTAATAGGTGGGAGTTTATTTTTATTTACACTTCCCTAATGACTAGTGACATTGAACGTCTTTCCATGTACCTGTTAGCCTCTTGTATATCTTCTTTAGAAAAATGTCTGTGAGGTCTTTTGCCCACTTTTAATCACATTATTTGCTTTTCTTTTTTTTTTGGCTATTGAATTGTGTCAGTTCTTGATGTATTTTGTATATTATCACCTTATCAGATATATAGTTTGTAAACATTTTCTCATCCCAAAGGTTGTTTTTTAACTTTGTTGATTGTTTTGTTTTTGTTTGTTTTTTTTTTGCTGTGCAGAAAGAAGCTTTTTAATTTGATGTAGTTCCACTTCTTTATTTCTCTCATTCTATTGCTTATGCTTTAGGTGTCATATCCAAAAAATTACTGCCAAGACTCATGTTAAAGAACTGATTTTTTATGATTTCTTCTAGGAGTTTCATGGTTCCAGGTCTTATGTTTAAGTCTTTAATCCATTTGAATTCATTTTTGTGAGTGGTGTAAGATCAGGGTCTAGTTTTATTCTTTTACATGTGCATATCCAATTTACCAAGCAACACTTACTGAACAGACTGTCTTTTCTCCATTTAGGGGTTCTCTTTCTTGGGGCAACTACTTTCCCCCATTGGAATGAGAGTTTCTATCCCTTATTTAACCCTCTGTTGGGCACAACTGATCTCACAGATTCACTGCACACAAATTTTCAAATATCTAACAGTTAACTTAAGAATCGTGACTCACGCTTCCGTATCTTCCCCCTCTACTGTAACCTATCACCAGTCATGTTTGTGACTTAGTACAGTAAAGACGTATTTTATAGCAGCATCTTTAATCTCATAGATTCGTTGTGCCTATTTGAGATATTCTTAATATTTTTTTCAACAGATTTTTTTGTATAGTACTATCTTTTCAGGCATTCCAGAAAGAGATTGTAAATATAATTTTATTATTGAAACTTAGTAATTAGGTGTTTTATTTTCTAATTAATCTGACAGATTCATTGTGCCTGTTTCGAATTTCTGTTGATTTTTATACCGAATTTATGTAATAAACATATATTGTTTTTACTTTGTGGCAAATTAAAATTTCATTCTGAATAAGTACTAAGCATGCTTACACATTATTTTCAATTTAAATAAATAAATGTCATACACGCATCGAGTAGATGCATTGCGCCCAAACTTGTAACTTTTGCATTGCGCCGGATGGAGGGTTAAGACTGAGAGAGATTAAGTAATAAAATTATTTTAATTAAAATACCACAACAAGAACAGGTATAACAGTTTTGAAATGTAGCCATAGTAAAGTCATTAAAAAATAAAGAACTAGGTATGTTCCCATGAAACCACTTTAAATTTAGAAAAACTGCAAGAATAGCAAGTCTGAGCATTCGAATGTGAACGCCGTCCTCTACAGAAAGGAAGAGAGAGGATGACTAACATTGCGGTTGAATGCTCCCACAGAGTGCCGTGAGCAGAGATCTGAGAACACGCCTGTGCTATATTCTATATCCTTTATATGTGCCGCCTGGCACTTGGTGAGTGTTCGATGAATGCTACGTCCCTTTCCCTTTTGCATTTTGCAAAATATTTCCACACATCTCATTTTGTTTACTCTATACAGTAAAACCTTGGATTGCGAGTAACGTGGTTTGCGAGTGTTCCGCAAGATGAGCAAACATTTCTAATACATTTTAACGTGGCAATACGTTTGCAATTTAAGTAGTTTGTTTCCAGAAGGAATTATGCTCGCAAACCAAGGTATTACTGTATATTAAAAAGAAAATCCCCCAAAATAAAATGTTATCATTCTCATAGTACTGATACATCAGAACCTTTACTCATCGAAGCTGAGAACAACTGAATAATTCTGCAGTTCAGCCACTCTTGTGTGAATGTTCTGGGTTTCCATGCTCCCTGTAGGAATGGACCATGTGTTTCTCTGGCCATTCAGCTGTCACAATAGAGAAAATATTTCTAATACAAAAAGTCTTCCAGCTTGGAGTCCAAACTAAGCATGGGTCCCACATAAGTAAAAACCATGACACTTTTTGTATAACACCATTGAACTTCCCTTGTGTAGTAGATGAGGACACTACTGTTAATCCCTTTATCCCTATGGTTGAATGGGTGACATTTTGTAAGGCAAAAATATGCCAGTTGTTTAATTTGACAAAGTTTTCAAAGACAGTTCTGTTTTAATTTTTATTATTTCCTTCCTTCTGATGACTTTGGGTTTCTTTTTTTTTTTCTTGTTTTTTAGGATGTGTTGTTAGGATGTTTACTTGAAATTTTTCTTGTTTCTTGAGATAGGCCTGTAATGATATAAATTTCCCCCTCAATACTGCTTTCCCTGTGTCCCAATAATTTTGATACAATCTATTTTCATTCTCCTTTGTTTGTACGTATCTTTTTATTTCTCCTTTTATTTCTTCTTTGATCCAGTTGTTCTTTAATAGCATGTTGTTTAATCTCCACATATTTGTGTTTTTTTCTGCTTTCTTTTTGCAGTTGATCTCTAATTTCAAAGCTCTGTGGTCGAAGAATATGCTTCGTATAATTTTAATCTTAAATTTGCTGAAGTTAGTTTTGTGTCCCAACATATGGTCTATCCTTGAGAATGTTACATGTGCACTAGAAAAGAATGTATAGTCTGGTATTCTTGGATGAAGTGTTCTGTAAATGTCAATTATGTCCATTTGCTCTAATGTGTCATTTAAGGCTGACATTTCCTTACTGCTTTTCTGTTTTGATGATCTATTCATAGCTGTCAATGGCGTATTCAGGTCCCCTACTATAATTGTTTTTGTCAGTTTCTCCCTTTAGCTCTGTTAGTAATTGCTTTGTATATTTTGGTGCTCCCTGATTGGGGGCATATATATTGATAAGTATTTTTTCTTCTTGTTGTATTTTCCCCTTTATAATTATGAACTGTCCATCTTTGTCTCTTGTTATCTTTTTTATCCTGAAGTCTGTTTTATCTGATATAAGTATGGCTACACCCACTTTTCTCTTGCTTGGAGTATTGTTTTCATACCCTTTTACTTTGACTCTGTATTTGTTCTTGTAGCTGAGGTATGTCTCTTGGAGGCAGCATATGGTTGGGTTTTGTTTTTTGATGCAACCTGCTACTCTGTGCCTCTTTATTGATGAATGCAATCCATTTACGTTTAGGGTGATTATTGATATATGAGGCTTTCCTATAGACATTTTATCTTTTGTTTTCTGGTAGTTCGGTGTCTCCATTGTTTTGTTGCCTTTTTGTTTCTGTCTGTTATTTGAGTTTGTGAGTATTCTATGGTTTTTTTCTTGTTTCCTCTTTTTGTGTTATGTGTCTCAGTTTTCAATTTTTTTTTGAGTGGTTATCATTAAGTTTATGTAAAAGAAAGTTTCATATATATAGTAGTCCTTTTTCTTCAGCATGCTTCCTATCTTCATTTCCCTTTGCAAATTCAGATTTTTGTTACCTCCACTTTTATGTTTTTGTTGTCACTTGTTTATACTGTGAGTTGATTTCTGAGTTAGTTGCAGCAGCAAATTGTCTTTTCTTTTTTTTCTTTTTTTATGTTTTCACCTCCTTTACCTTTTGTGTTATGGTTAAGTGTATAATGTCTTATTCTGTGTAGGGGTTGCCATTTCCTGCTTCTGTCTGTCTGTTAGTATGTCTTATGCATAGTTTTGTACCCTTTTGTCTTTTTGTTTCAGGTAGATTAACCTCCTTCAGTATTTCCTGTAATGCAGGCCTTGTGGTTGAAAATTCCTTCAGCTTTTGTGTGTCTGGAAAGGTCTTTATTCCTTCTTCATATCTAAAAGATAACTTTCCTGGGTATATTATTCTTGGCAGGTAATTTCTCTTTTCAATAATGTGAATATTTGATTCCACTCCCTCCTAGCTTGTAGAGTTTCTGCTGAAAAATCTGATGACAAGCCTCATGAGCTTTTGTTTGTAGGTTACTGTCTTCTTTTACCTCACTGCCTTGAGAATTCTTTCTTTGTCATTAATTTTAGATAGTTTCAATATAATATGCCTTGGAGAAGGCCTTTTTGGACTGAGGTAATTAAGTGTTCTGTTTGCTTCTTGGATTTGAGGATCCAGTTCTTTTCATAGGTTTGGGAAGTTCTCAACCATTTGTTTGAATAGAGTCTCTGTTCCCTTCCCCCTCTCTTCTCCTCCCTGTATACCCATTATTCTTATATTGCTCTTTCTGATGGAGTCAGGTAGTTTGTGTAGAGTTCTTTCATTTCTTTTAACTCTCAAGTCTTTCTACTCTTTCATTGATGTCATTTCCAGATTTCTATCTTTGATAAGACTAATTCTTTCCTCCATCTGGTCAGCTCTATTTCCTAAGCTCGTTATTTCATTCTTCATCTCTTTTATTGAGTACTTCGGCTCCAGAATTTTTTTTTCATTTCAATGTCTTTGGTAAAATATTTATTTTGTTTGTTTATTTTGATTCTGAGTTCATTAAACTGCCTATCTTACTTTTCTTGTATCTTGTTGAGTTTTTTCAGAACTGCAATCTTGAATTCTCTGTCATTTAAGCCACCTATTCCATGTCTTCAAGTTTATTTTCTGGAGATTTTTCATTTTCTTTCCGAGCTGTCTTGTTACCTTGGTTATTCATGTAATTAATGGATTATTTTCTTCCTGAGTATTATGGGAGTGAATTCTGCAGCAGATTCATATGTTTCTTTTGTTTTTCAGTAGGTGGCACTAGAGAGTTTTATTTTCTCTTGCCCTGTGCTGGCTTCTGGTGGTGGAAGATTTCTGGAGGAGGTGAGCATCTTCTCTGTGACCAGGTCCCCTCATCTCTCGGCACTACACCTGTGGGAGGATGTGGTGGGCAATGGGGTCTGAGTCCCTGAAATCTCAGTGCTGCCCCTGCAGCCAGATGCAGAGCTGTGTGCCTCAGCAGCCCTGGGTGCCCCTGCTGGGATCAGCTGGGAAAGGTGGGGGGTGGGATGCATTGGAAGAGGCTGCTTGTGTGTTTGTGTCTTTGTTCTCATCTGAGTAGTGGCAACTGCCAGATCACAGCTGCCACACCCCGTTTGCCCTTCTCTTGTCAGTGGAATTATCCGCAGTGTGCATCTGCCACTCAGGAACTGTGTCTCCAGTTCTCAGGGCTGTTGATATTCTGCTTTTTAGTCTGACACTGGTACCGTTTTTTTCTGGGGCCTGCTGCTAGCACTGGCAGGGTGCGAGGGAGGTGAGCTCTGGGAGGTTAGGGGGAGGCAGCTAGGTGCCATGTCTTTGTTTTCTGCCTGGCAGTGAAGGCTTTTAGAACACAGTTGTTGCACTTCTGTATTCGGTCTTTAACCTGAGGTATCTGCCCCAATTGCTGGGTTCATTGGTACAATATGCTGATCACTCAGTCAGGATTGCTGGGGCCACAGAGATTACACCTGCAGCCTCAATCATTCCCTCTCTGGGGGCTGCAGTGAGCTCCAGGCTGTGTCCTGAGGCCCCCATCTCTGCTCTTGGAGAAGAGCTTCTCTCCTCCCCTATTCACCCAGATTCACCCACCTTCAGAGGTTTTGATGCACAGATCTCTCAGACATGTTTGTGTGTTGCACAGGGACTCCTTTATTGAATTATAGCTGTTCAACTTGTGACTTCAAAGGAAGAGATTAAGGGGGACCCCTCATGTCACTATGTTTCTGATATCTCAATTTTTAAGATTATAAATTTTGACTATAATGTATTTAAGAAATATTTGTTTATTGAGAAGGGAAGAAATCATTTACAAGTAAAGCCACATAACCTTGCCTAAGATATGTTCTTATGCCTGTATTTCAGGCTCTTTCATTCTGTGAAAGGAAAGGGGATGGAATCATAATGGCTGTGTAACTCAGGAAAACCATAGACCTCATGTTCTCTAAAGGAGAGCAGGAAGAGTAACCCCCAAAACATACAGGTGAATTGTTTTTCTTTCAGTTAGTATTTGACAAGAATCCTAGAAACTAGGAAATTTTCCTTACTATATTAAATTCATTCCATTACAAAATCAAACCCTGTATGTCATGAGATGGTTGAATGAGGCCTCCTAATTTCCTTCATATAATCACCTATAAAAAACAGAATGGCATTCTGGGTAAGCCAGAATATCTGCAAAACAAATTTTAAAAGACTGGTATTGGGTTTAATATCTATACACAATACCTAAAAATATTCTATTTGTTCATTCAATAAATATTTATGAATTCCCTATTATATGCCAGGTGCTGAGGATACAGTATTTATAAGACAGATATGACTCCTGATCCCATGGAACTTGTAGTGTTTTGGGGAAAGCAGGCATTAAATAAATAATTACATTCATTTTTACCTGTATAACTTTGTAAAAAAATGAACAAATATCTTCTGCGGTATGATGCTAATTGTAGGAGATGTAAAAATAGCCGTCCTCAAGGAAGTGAAAATTGAATCTACATGGCTGTGAATGGATTACATTAGTAAAACTTTTCCAGTTGTCACCCTTAATATCCAATGATGCTGTCTCCTTTACCCCCTAACATAATCCACTCAAATCTCCTTTCTGTTCAAATCCCTATCTTAATCCACTTGCACCAATGATAGAATAATATCACTTCTTACCTCTCAAGGCTAATCAAAGGAGCCTGTGAATCCTTCCACTAAATGGACTTTCTCTGCCATGTTGCACCTCAGCTGACATGAAACAGGCCTATTCATTCCTGAGTCAGAAAGCAGAGAGGTGCTTTGTCTTTGATCTGAGGGATTATGGAACCCATAAAATCTGAAAGTCCTGTTTTAGAATAAGGCACACTACAGAACTGAACATAAAGCCCCTGATCCAATAGCTTTATGTCTAGGACTTGTCCTCCTGTGTTACCAAGAGATTTGGATTTTAAAAAGTGAATTCCTTCACGTTTATGGGTTAGGCCTCTTTAGTGCAATGTAACTAGAGGCAAAGGTAAGCTGATCACACCGCCCTCAAAAAACATCAGAAGGACTATTTCTGAGTCTTCAGACAAATACAATAAGAACTTACATCTCTTGAGTCCATCCCTCTAAAAATAGACTAGGAAAGCCTCAAAGCATGTATGTCTCCATTGGTGTATATATAAAGCTTTTAGAGTTCTGAGTCCTAATTTTGGATAGTCTTAATGAATAGCTGTTCATTGCACCTATAGCTGATAGTCATTATTACAAGAAATCCAAATGCCAAGAATGATAATGGTTCTACTAGGACTGCAACAATTTGAGATATATTACTTTTGTGTAATAATTTTAAAATCAATAACCTTTAAAAAATTCACTTGGGGGCCGGCCAAGTGGAGCGATGGTTAAGAACTGGCTTGAGACTCCAGAGGGCCCCGGTTCGGATCCCACATATGAGGGCCA
>NW_017731549.1:1036167-1038131 GCF_001890085.2 Hipposideros armiger
TGATGTTTCTATTCCATTGGATCAGGTAAATTTATAGCACTCTCCATTCCTGGCCACCAGATGGCAGACGTTTCACAGGAACCTTACAAATAAGGCAACTCATTTCTGCAAGGCTGAACAATAATTTTGGAAGATGCTAAAGGAAAAAATAAAAGCACATTTGATTAAACAACAACAAATATGGAGCGCATTTACAAACTGAATTGTACTCTTATTTTTATTCCCTTCAGCGCATTTGGGGCTCTTTGGGCATTATCATTTGCTCTGTCGTTCATGGAAACATCTGCATTTGAACATGGCTAAAACAGAATTTATGATCTTTCCATCTTCCCCAATTCCACACCCTTTTTCCAGCTGCTCATCCCAGAAACCTGTAAATCATCTTTGATAATTTCACTTTTCTTATCTTCCATATCTAACCCATCAACAAATCCTATTGATTCTTATCATCTTTCCTTGAGATTACTGCCATAGTTTCCTCACTCATCTCCCTTCTATTTTCTATACACTAACAACATTGTTTTAAAAATATAAATTAGAACATGTTATTCTTTTATTTAAATCCTTTAATGGCTTCCATTGATTTAAAGAAATCTTTTTCCTTCACTTGTGACTTTTTTTCTTTAAAGTAATTAAATTTTTACTTCATATAGTAGTGTCTCAGAATAAACTAATAAATGTTAGTAGATAAAAGGAAAAGCAATAGGCTACAGTATTCCACTGGATACAGCTTCTTGGTTCTGTAGTGTAGAGCCCATGCTCTCAACAGAAAACAAATTGTTACGTTAGTGTTCTCAGGGTCATAATCTATATGCCACCTCCCACAGGAAAATTATCTGCTGGTCTACCTTAGGAAGGTTACAGGTAGATCTTTGGATCTTATTTTGAAGTATATAAAAGTCTCTTAAGAGAAATTGTGAAGGGAACTTTGGGATGATGGTTCGATCTGAAGAAAATAATATGAATTGCTTCTGACAAGAAAATATTAAGATAAATCTGCCTCAGTCCCTTGGGTGGACTCTTCAGTGTTCCAGTTATCCATAGCTTTGTAACAAACCACCTCAACTCAGTAGGAACAGGAGTCGGCAAACTGTGGCTTGCGAGCCACATGCGGCTCTTTGGGTACGTTCTGTCTCAAAAGTTTGCCGACCCCTGGAAGAGCCAATTCTGTCCCTCACAACAATTTAAAAATTATTTAAGAGCCATAAATATATTTCTACATAATCACCATTATGTGAATAATATCTTTTAAAAATTTTATAAATGAAACCATGATAGTTTTATTTTTATTTTCAATTTTACTTCAGAGCCACACGCTCGCGAGCTGCCATTTGCTGACCCCTGGTGACTCTTCCATCTCAAAAGTTTGCCAGCCCCTGGCGTAGAACAATAGTTTTCAGTATTATCTCTCCTGGCTCTGGGGGCTGACGGGGCTCCACTAAGCCCAGGCTCTAGAGCTTTCAGCAAGACTGTGGCTGGGACTGCAGTCATCTCGAGGCTTCCTCATCCACAACTGTACAGGAAGATGTGGGCTATTGGCTCAGACCTCGGTGGGGTTTTTGGCCGGAACATGTACACATGGCCTTTCTGTGTGCTCTGAAATTCCTCAAAATAACTGCTCAATGTGGGAGCACAAAGGTCTAGCCATCTTGGCCCAACCTGAGACAGCTCTGAAGGGCCATTCCAGCTCTATGGTATCATCCAAGGCTGTCGCTGGAGCTGTATCACAGCTTGACTGCTCTCTCTCCGTCCACTTCCGCTTTCTTCCCCTCCCCTCTTCTCCCCATCCCTCCCCCCACCTTTCCCCTCCCCTTCCACAGGTGCGAATCTCAAGGCACTCCTTAATGAAGTTCATATACACTAACTCAGTCTTAGAATTGGCTCCTAGGGAACCCAGCTTGCAACAACGTGGGAACTGTAAATGCAGGTGGGAAGGCTCGCTAGTGAGAGCTAAATGAGCTGTA
>NW_017731549.1:1041136-1046381 GCF_001890085.2 Hipposideros armiger
GAAGCTTCTTGGGGTTTCTCAAGTGCTTTTTTTTTTTTTTTTTTTTTTTTTTTTTTTGCCTGATTTGCCCAGAGAATGGGCTTTGCCTTCTCTCTTCTTCATTACTCTTGATCCATACTGGGTGATCTACTATCTCATTTCAGCCAGGCACAAAGCTATTGTAATACATGTGGGAAAATCTTGGTGCACACATTATATAAACAAAGGTAATTTGATTCACAGACTCTAATGTCTTCATTTTCTTCCAGTCCATATAGAGAACGCTTACTTTTCCTGATTTCTTCAGAAGTTAGATTTCTTTCCTTCTTTGTTTTTCTAGGTTAACTTGGGTTCAGTATGAAGTTTATTTTATGACCGCTTGTAACCTCCTGTGTAGTTATGTCCTTTTAGTCCCTCACACATTGAGGCTCCTCTTAACCAATTCCTCTTTTCCTGGGCATGTAGACCTGGACAATTCCCCTTATTTTTTCTCCTTTTAAAAAGAATTACCCAATTGTTGGATTTTCAAGATCACATAGCTAGTAGATGAGGAAGCCAGAATTCAAAACCAGGCCGTCTCTTCCTAGAGCCTAGACTCTTAGTCACTGTGGTATATTTCTAATGAATGGACCTGGGATGGGGATGAGGTGTAGGGCTGTGGCTAGGAGAGAGGTGCCAGTGCAGTTGTTTCAAGGCTCCTTTGGAGAGTGGGTAGAGTAATACAGTCAGGTTGACTTAAAAAAAAAATCATGGGCAGTGTGGATATAGTTTTTGTTTCTTCACTGTCTTTTAGGAAGTATTATTGTGGTATACTACGAACCTTAATATCAATCCCAAACCTTTTTCATACTTTCTTCCTCTAGGCCTTTGGGTCCTAGTAAAAATAGAATTCCTAAGGAACCTATTTTCCAAAGTTCCCAAAGTAAAGCATGCAGATTGGTACTCCCTCTCCAACCTGACACACACACACACACACACACACACACACACACATTTTCTATGTGACACAAGCTGCAATTAGCTCTTTAAAAACTATCAAAGTGCAAATTTCTCTCATTTTCAGATCTTTCTTTCTCAGATTTTCTCAGTCCTTGCTTATTTCTTCTAATAATACTTATGTGTCTATTCCAGTTACAATTACTCTGTAACAAACCACCTCCAACTTAGTGGAGTAAGACAACAATCACTTGGTTATTTCTTATATGTGTAGTTTCTATGCGTCAGGCTCAGGGACTCTCATGCTAGTGACGTCAGACAGTGACTGAAGCTGTAACAGTAGGTTGAGGCAGGGAGCAAGGAGGAGAAGGAGCTGGGGGCTGGATGGGCACGTCTCCCTCTGCGTGGTCTTGATTTCTCCATGTGGTCTTTTTGGGTGAATTAATTTTTGTGTTTTCACAGCATGATGGCCTCAGGATATTTGCATATCTTATATGGCAGTTCAGGGCTACAAAAGAGAGTGTTCCAGTCAAGAAGACAGTAGCTGCATCACATTGAATGAATTAGCCTCAGAAGTCAAATAGCGTCACTCCCACTGTATCCTTTTAGTGACCAGCAAGTCATTCGTCTGCCCAGATCTGCTATCCCACTGCTTTCTGCCATCCAGTTCGTACTAGAGTAATGATGGAATCATAGATGCAAGGAAAACCTTGAAAATCTCATGGTGCGATCCCCTATCTGATAAAATGGCTAATTAATCTCTGCAAAAAATTTTGTTATTTACATTGACTTTCTCTTCAAATTTCAATCATTTTTTTAATGTGAACTCTAACAAGTTTTCAACTTTATTTTATTTTTAATAATGATAGGTTTTTGCCAAAACTGCCCCCAAATCCCAATAATACAATAATAATTTTTTTCAATGAGTTGATGGTTTAGATGAAACAAGATAAGTAAACACACAAAGAAAAGGCCAAGCATAGAGGTCCATACGATAAATAAGTGCTGAAGAAAGGGGCAGCTTAGGGAACAGTTAGTCAGAAACCTCTGCTGAGTGGTATGGTCTTTAAGCTTTCCTTTAAGAGAGTGGTTCAGTTGGAGAGATGAAACAGAGAACGTACTTCACACAGAGATGGGACAGCCGGGTTCAGACTCAGAATGGAAATAAGAAAATCATGAATGGCGGAGGGTGAAAATATGGGATTGATTCTCACCAAAGTCTGTATTACTCTGAAAGGGAAGAAGAGACAGGAATTCAATAGTCAGTTTCTAATTTTCCAGAAGAATAAGAAACAGATTTTTCTGGAATAAAAAGCATATGGGCAGGCCGGCCGAGTGGCATGATGGTTAAGAGCCGGCTTGGTACGCCAGAGGGCCCCGGTTCGGATCCCCCATATGAGGGCCAGTGACACTGCCCTCCACAGCTAAGATGCTGAACAACAGTTCAACCTGGAGCTGGGCTGCCGTGAGTCGCAGGTGAAGGCGTAGGCTGCAGCCCCTGTGGCAGTGGGCTGCCATGGGCTACCGTATGTAGCCAGCAGCCAGGGTGAGCGGCCGTCCAGAAGCCGGCGACTGATCTNCTGTATCACAGCTTGACTGCTCTCTCTCCGTCCACTTCCGCTTTCTTCCCCTCCCCTCTTCTCCCCATCCCTCCCCCCACCTTTCCCCTCCCCTTCCACAGGTGCGAATCTCAAGGCACTCCTTAATGAAGTTCATATACACTAACTCAGTCTTAGAATTGGCTCCTAGGGAACCCAGCTTGCAACAACGTGGGAACTGTAAATGCAGGTGGGAAGGCTCGCTAGTGAGAGCTAAATGAGCTGTACGCAGGAGGCCCATTAGTATTGCTGCCAGAATGTCCATTTGGGCACAGTGGGTGCAGCATTCTCTTGTGTGTGTATATCTGAGGATTTTGGGTAAGGGGAGGGAATTCACTTTGGGGACTTTGAAGTTGCTGGTATCCAAGTACACTATGGCTTAGATTGTATATTTATTTGTGGAGCACCTGATGCAGATATGGAGATGAGAATTAAAGTCCCTGCATACACAGACACATACCTCCCAACCCCCCCCCCACACACCATAGCCACTATTCGGATGGCCATCTAAGCTTGGCTGCAAGAGTTGTGGCATGAGAGTCATGTAAAGAACTGAGGCACGAGCATTGTGGTTGGTGCTTTGTGGCCGAAGATGAGCAAGAGAGTCATCTTGGGGGTAGAAACAGAGCCTGCGGTGGCAGGGCTGATGGAGGACACAAGAACCAGAGACTCGCTGTCTAAACTAAGAATCTTTCTGGAGGAAGATTCGCTTAATGACTTTAAGAAGTTTGTTGGAGCCCATTTGGGAATCAACCAAAACTCAGAGCTTCAAAACCCATTATCTCCCAAATGTTAGCATGGCTTACTCCCTTCAGTTCCTTTAGATTTTTGTCAAGTATCACCTTTTCAAAGACACTTTCTTGACCATTTACTCTACTTAAACTAGTACTTCTTTCGTTCTCTCCCTTTATACTGCTTTTTATTTTTTTTTTATTGCTTATCACCACCTTACATAATTTTACGTATTTACTTGTTTATTGACTGTCTCTCCCACTAGAATATAATCTCTGGAAGGGGAAGAAATTGACTTTTGTTGATCATTGTATACCAAGCACAGACAATAGCAAAAACTTAATAGATATTTGTTGATTGAGTTAGTGAATAGGCATTTTCTGGAATAATCATAGTTTCTCCAATTGTCTATATTCTGGTAGAATTTCAAACTCTCCCAGAGATGGAACCATAGGCAACAGCAACTTTTTACTGAATGTTTCCTAACTAGCTTTTATTTCTTATCAGTGGAATTAAGAAAACAGATTACTAAGCTATAATAGGTAGAAGAAAATAGGTCACTGCGGTAAAAATCAAACACTCAAACTCTGGTAAAAGTCAGTACTCAAACTTTGGTAAATTGGTCAAATGCCTCTTCTCCCTCTAGCTCTAGCCCTTGAGTCTCCTCATTAAGCAAGATAAAGCCAATGCTTCTCAGTGCTTATTGACTTAAAAACACACTTTTAATTTTTTAGTGGAGAGTTCATGTGGGTCAGAATTACATATTAGCATATGAACTAGTTCCAAATAAATCAGTTGAAATGGGAACACTAATTTATTTGAGTGGGGCTTTCAATGCTGCCTTAAAAACACCAACAATCATGAATAAGCATTGTTAATAAGCCTGAAAAGTATTGATAGAGACATTGTATTTCTAATGTAATAGGGTGACTTTACCCATGAAATATATTTTGCAAGAATTTGCTTATGAGTTGGAGAGGCAGCCATAGTCTACCCGGGGTGCCCAGTCCTCCAGCTTCCTGGGAACTGCTTTCTTTCTCTATATTCTGGGAATTTGGGGCTCACCTTCCCACTCCATATAAAGATATTTTCTTCCTAAACTGTTGTACTTTTCCCCTTTCTCAGGGATATACTCTCGACCTGGGGACCAAACTGGACCAAGGACACCCCTCCTTTGGATATTTGGAATTTGGAGACCAAAGATTTCAACAGTCTTGAACAGAGGAGAGATAAAACCTAGGAAGGGGTTTGTTAGTGGTGGATATTTTCTGCCCATGGTCTGGAGAACAGCGACAACCAGTGTGCAGGGCGGGACAAGAATGGAGACTCGGAGAGGAAGTGGAGACAGGGGATGGGATGGAGAGCCTCTCCTGATTCCCATGGTGCTTGGGGCCCTGGTTCCAGCTGATGTCCTGCTCCATCTCTGCCCTTGAGTTCTGTGAGACAACCTCATTCCTCATAATAGGTGAGCTCTCCCCCGCTTCATGGAGCTCATTTGGGTCTCGATCAGTTGCCACCAAAGGTTCTAACAAGCATGCTTTTCTTTAGTAAGTTTTCTTTTCTCTCTGACTGCCCCGGAACATTTTTAGAAAAGCGAAGAGGAGGAGGTTTTTCTTTTTCCTCTTCCAGAGAAGCAGACCATGTTCGGCAGTATAAAGGCATTTCTTATAAAGGGTTGAATCCGGGATATTCACTAAGGTACCAGCCTCACTTTTCTGTTCAGTTTAGGACACTTGTAGAAATGTATTATCCTGTACTGTTTCTGTTATTATAAAACTCTCTCTGAAAGATATTTGTACAAAGGAGTCTTGAAGACAGCCAGACTTGGGGAGACATTGTTGCTGAGTCCCCTGTGACCTCTAACAGTCTGCAATTCTAACTGGTTATCTTAATAATTTGCTTCCCTGCTAATATTATTAAAACTGTCATCTTTACCTTTCAAAAGGTAATTAAATGTTTGTGAGGTTTCTTTATTAAGCCTGAAGAAGAGTTTTAGAATG
>NW_017731549.1:1051632-1054632 GCF_001890085.2 Hipposideros armiger
CCAAGGAGGGTCATCTTGGGCTTTGAGCAGAAAAATCAACACCTCTGACAAGAAGTTGCATCTGATAAAGAACTCTTAGGAGAAAGTAGAGCCTGAACTGAGATCCAACTGCACCACTGTTCTGCAATTGTTGGATAGGCACTTAATAGCCAGTTCAACTAATCCAGAAAGTAAAGTCTTTTATCTGAAAATGAAGATGACTTCTGATAACTTTGTTGCATGAGGTGATCAGAAATAAACTATAGATAATTCCCAAGGAGCTTCCCAAAAGGCATTTGATATAAACACTGAAGAGATGTAACCCATGCACCCAATCAATCCACCTTGGACTGGCTCTTTCACTTTTCTCTACTTTACTATGAGATCCTTAATAACTCAGAGCTTGCCTGCACACTGGCTAAAACCACTTTTGACAAAGCCTTCATGGAAGTCAATTCCTTGTGCTGGTCAACAGGTGGCATTAAAGTAGTTTGGATGCCAACTGAACAAAGGGTGGAAGCAAATATTTGGAATAAAGGCAGCCTTTGGGTAATGTGTGGGGAGACAATGCCACTGGTTGTTTATATTTGAATATGTCTTACTCTCTTCCCCAATTGTTCATTCCTTGAAGTGAGGAACACTTCCGGAAAAGTTGTACTGAACCTTTCTGTGCCTTGTTTCCTCCCTGTAAAATGAATATAATAGTGATGCCTACCCCATAGTGTTGTTATGAGCAATAATGAGTTAATGCATGTAAATGCAACAAGGCAAGTTACAGAGTAAATGCTCATAAATATCAGTCATTAGGACTCTGCACAGTGACCATGAAGCATATAGTAGGCACCTGTAGCACCAACAGGCAGCAGTGGATGCATAATTGGATGGGATGGTCACATGCCTGATAGTTATCACTCAGAGACTACCTGTCATTAAAATATCCATGGAGCAGATTGGTAGGACAATAATCATTTACACTGGTAATGTGACTCTTTACTTTAAAAAGCTGATAACCTCAAGAGTTCATTGAAATGATGTCTCTCTGAGTATCATTTAGGGTTTATGTACTTGTACACTTCACTGAGTCTTTCCAGGGAGGTGTTATCCTCATATCAATATTTCAAAGCTAGGAAGAGTCAGTCCCTACCATGTTCAGCTCTGCCTAGACATAGCTAGTAAAGGAAAGCCTTCAGCTTTATGAGCTCAGTTCTGTCTTTACCGAAAAGGTCATTAAGGTGAGCAGAATGTTAGAAGAAAGGGCTAGAATTAGTCTTGCTGTCCTAATAATCAGTGGATCAGAGGGGAATTCTGGTCAGCCACTAAGCTGTATTTTGCCTTCCGAACTTTTGACTCTGAAAGTTCGTGACTTACAGTGGGGCTTCTACCCACCTTCCTGGTTTTCATGTCAATGTTTCCTGAGAATGTAGCTCAGTCCTGGGCCCCAGCCAGGGCCTTGACAACCAGCCTATCCATTTCTCATCCTCCTATCCTGATACTCAGACTATGCACTGTCCACAGATGCTACATGAGCTTCTGCTTCAACCCCTATTGACCGCTCTGGAACAAGTATCACTGCCCCTCTGACAAATACTTGTATAGTCTGGGAGGCGGTAATAATCATCACGTTCCATCTGGGATTTGGACCCCAACCCAGATTAACCCTGCATTGCCCATACACTTCAGACTATGATTGGAAGTACTGACCAGGCCAGCAAAGCCTGGCAAAGCTGCTGGGTTATCCTTCCCTTTCCATGCCCATTTCTACCTCCCTTGCGCTCCTCCACTACTGGCTCATTCATGGCTGACAGGAAGGGAAGATTGGAATGGAATAAGACAAAAGCAGATATTACAAAAAAGAGGAGTGGTAAAATTACTTTTAGCTCCAGAGATGTAAATGCAATGCATAGGAATTGGAAAATAAAGCGATTCTGAAATTTTAACATGAGGAGGCAAATATAATTTCATAGAGGCACTATGGACGTAAAATGAGATTTAGCTCTGAGTCTTGCCTCTTCCACTTACTGGTTATATGACTTTGTGCAAGTTCAAGCTCTCTGAGTCTCTGTTGTCTCATGTATAAAATGGGGGTTATAACAATGTTTATTTTGCAGGGTTGTGCTGAGGATTAAATAAGAAGAAGCATGCAAAAGTGCTCCATTTTGGGGTGGTGCCTGCATTGCCCATGACCATTCTTAGACTAGAAGTTGAAAAGTAATACCTTGTGGGCTGGATTTGGCTCAAAGATACATTTGGTTTGGCCTTCTGTCCCCAAGGCTACCCCCAGGTTTCACTGATTCACTAGAAGGAGCTATAGGACAAAACATATAGTTGGATTTATGACTGCAATTTGTTGTGGCAAAAGATTCAAAGCCAAATCAAAAAAGGAAAAAAGCACATGGGGCAAAGTCCAGGGGTCCCATGGAATTACACCACACGTGCTCAGTTGCCCCAGCAGTAAGTAGTGACAACACGTGTGACATGCTGGCAAACAAGAAGCTTGACAGACCCTTAGTACCCAGGTTTTTATCAGGTGCTGGTCATGTAAGCAGTTACACGCCAAAATCCCAGACTCCTAGGAGGAAAGGTGCTCAGCACAAACCATGTTGCTTGTACAAACAGTTTAGGCCCAGTGAGTCACGCTTATCAGTTCTGGGAATGGTGGGAACCCTCCCAAAATTCAAGTTCCCAGATGCCAACCAAGGATCAACCTTGTAAGTAGGCCTTTCTGAGAATAAGCAGTTAGGCCTGTGATGTTAACCCATTTTGCACAGGCCTGCACAGGGCTTTCCTGTGTAATTTTTCCCCCACTATTTTATTTTACTTACTTAGTTGCTATCCTTCAAAAATTAAGAAATTTCACTCAGGATTTCTAGCTTCTTGTGAAAAGTTAGATATTGTGACAAAAATAGATCCATATTCCCACATGACAACAATTGATAATCTTTTTTAAATAAGACTTAAATCCACCCCAGTCTCCACTCCTGTCAATAGTCTTTTCCCAGACTGAGTACCAATTGCAATTTA
>NW_017731549.1:1056106-1059634 GCF_001890085.2 Hipposideros armiger
TTAAATAACAACACAATTTATTTCTAGGCATTTTGCAATAAAAGGGAGCAGAGAAATGGGGAAGTAGCTAGATGAGGGATGTCAAGAGGAGGTTTTATTTAAATGGGAGAGATTTACATGTTGCTAGAGTGATCCAGTGGAGATGGGAAACTGCTGGTGTAGGAGCCTGAAGACAGAATTGATGGAGCAGTGTTCATAAGGAGACACGCAAGAAACAACAGACGTTCACTATGAAGCATATGGGAGATGTTAGAAAAACAGATTTCTAAGAGCGCATAGTAAAGATAACTATGATCTTATGGTCAGATTATTAAAAATGGACAACAGATTAAGAAGGATCAGAGAGACCGAGTGGTGGAATTCTGATGGAGTGGAGGACTTGGGCTTGAACCTAAATTTTAATCACCACTGGCATTCACACATGTCTGCATGTGTAGTGTCAGGGCATAAGTCCTCCATTGTTGTGCCTGAGGAAAGGAATCTCCTGGCAAAAAATTCATCCTGAAGGAAGAGAAAGTAGGGCACTTAAGTTTGGACCAAAAAAGGGCCAGAGGGGAGGGTCAGTTAGTACACCATGGTGTCTGTCTCTCAGATTTACCCTCTGGCTCAGCCTCTATAAACCCATAATAGAGTCCTGGGAAGAGATGGAATACAAGAGATGAAAGCTCTTTTTTTTCAATGAACTATGTAAGATACTAGGATCTCACAACAATCTTATTTTGCTACTCACCTATTGATGCTAACATACAAAGGAGGAAAGCCCTGATCCCACTTTGGGGTGGCATAGCCTCAGTTCATGAATGACCTTAACATTTGCCTCCCCTCAACTTTAACATTCAGTGAGTCTGCAGTGGAGATCAGCCTTAAGAGGAGCCAGCCCTCATCATCCTGCAGCAGTGGGAACCGGTTCCAAGAGTGGGAGGGATTTTGATAATTTGTACCTTCAGGAGCCAACACCCTTAGCATGGAAATCCCCTGCAGTGGTTGGGCAATCTCTATCGACTTCATGGGAAGCAAAGGCATGGCATCAGATATCACCAAAGGGGACAGGGGAGGAGAGAATCCTGCAGACACAGATGACAGCTGAGGTGATTCGTTTATGAGAACTGCGTCATACCACCTTAGAGCCTCCTAAAGACAAGTGGATGAGACTTCGCCGGTTGCTAGAAGTCCCATGACAGAGGTTTGGGGTGAAAATCAGAAAAGTGTACTATTTATTACAGTTATTATGGTTCCATTTTATCCTTAGGTTGGTGTGGCTAGGAAACATGGGTTGTAAGAAATTACAATCACATAAAGCTGGTGAGGAAGAAAATACTAAAGAAACACAGGTGGCTGAACAGAACTGAGATAGATGCTGATGACACAAAGCGGCATGCACAACCGAGGACACATATGAAAGAAAAAGCCCGGGAAGGATACAGTGCAGAGCCAGCTGAAATTGAGGATAACAAAACAATTGCAGTTAAAAAACCAAAACAAAACTATGTTTGGAGGAAGAAAATGATGTAATGCTGACAGATGACAGATTGCTTTACTCTTTTTTTTTTGAATAAAGAAAATGGCCGTCAAATGAGAGGGAGAAAACATAACTCAGCAGAAACTGATTTGGATGATATGATTATGGGAGCTTCTCCACATTATTCCTATTTTTCTCTGTTTTCTAAAAGCTTTAGAATGTTACTTTTTTTTACTTAAAATTATTAATATGTTATTTAAAACAAGGAATTAAACTTTGACATACATAAAAGATTTAGTGAGTTCAATTCAGTGCGTTAGATGATGCACAGCCTACAGCCCTGATGAATTATATCCTGAGGCATTGAGAGAACAGACGTGATGATGGGGCAACAGCTGGTAGTCTTTAAGGCATGATGGAGATCAAGAAAGTTGACAATAGATTATACGTATGATTTTTACAGTTTATAAAGCAGCTTTATATGACTGATATTAACTACTATAATCTCCTACATTATGCTAGGCCAGGGGCCTGCAAACTATAGCCTACAGGCCAATTTAAGCCTGCTGCCTGTTTTTGTGCTAAATATGGGAAATGAAATGGTTTGGAAAAAATCAAAAGAAGACTATTTCATGACGTGAAAATTATATGAAAATCAAACTTGTGTTCATAATTAAAGTTTTATTAGAACACAGCCATGCCCATTTATTTATATGTTATCTATGTTGCATTTGTGCCACAATGGCACCATTGGATAGTTGTGACAGACAGAGCTGGCCTGCAAAGCTTAGAATAGTTACTGTTCAGTCTTTTACNCTTGGATTGATATAACACCTGTATTGCTGTATACAAGTCCCTTTTATTTAAGTTAGCTTGAATCAGTCTTTGTTCCTATCCACCTAAAGATTATTGACTGAAATAATGATAATATAAACAAAACATTGCATGTATTGTCAGTACTTTGTAAATCGAAGTCATTATTATTATCATCACTGCCAAGACTTGTCAGAGTGGACTAAATTATGTCAGCAGAAAGGTTAATCTTGTTCAAAGGAAATGGATCCAATGGATAGTCAAAGTGGTTCTGCATATCAAATATTCCAGGAAAGCATCCGGGAAGGGGGACAAAGATTATTGGGGAGGAGAGGTAGTACAATTTTATGTGGGGTTATCAGAGAAGGCATGTGAAAAGAGGATACGTGAGCCAAAGCAGATGAGAATGAAGTCTGTAGATATCTGGGTAGAGAGGACGAGGAAACAGCAGTGCATATGTGAGTTTGTACCTTGCACAGTGAGCTAGAATAGAATAGGAGTTGAGATAAAAGGTTGTAAAGTATCTTGTAAACTATTGACTTTAATTTTACTCTGAGTTCAGAAGCCATTGAAGAGCTCCAGCAAAGTAGTGACTTGACCTAGCTGACATTTAAAAATGTAGACTGAAGGGAGGAAATGGAATTGGGTAAGAGATTAGTGCAATAATCCAGATTAGAGATGTTAATAATCTAGACCGAAGTGATCACAGTGGACTTGGTTAAAAGTGATCAGATTCTGGATACCTTTTGAAGATAGTGCCACCAATATTGAATTAGCTGAGATGAAAAAATTGGGAGGAACCAGTTTGTAGGAGAAAAATAAGAGTTCCATTTTAGGCATATTAAATTTGTGATACCTGTTATGGCTCAAAGTGGAGAGGTTTAGGCAGTTGAGTGTATGAGTCTGAAATTCAGGTGAGAGTCCTTAGCTGAAGAGTTATTAGTATGTAGATGGTATTCAAAACCATGGGACTGGATGAGATCACTGAAGGAGAGAGAGTACAGAAGATACTAGTTTCAAGAATGAGGTACTTCAATGTTTACATGTCAGGGTGATGATATGGGATCAGCTAAAGAGACTTGAGGCTGAGAAGAAGCAGTCAGTGAGATAGGAGACAATCTAAGAGAATGAAATAGCTTGGAAGCAAACAGAATAAAGCACTTCAAGGGGGCAGATTCACTCTGTCAAATGAAGAGAGGACAAATGAAAATAAGGACTGACTTTTGGGTTTAACTATGTGACAGGAGCAGTTTAAA
>NW_017731549.1:1063004-1078081 GCF_001890085.2 Hipposideros armiger
TTTAATTCGTGCCAGGAGTGGTTCTAAATGCTTTACCCATATTAACTTACCTGAGTTTCACAATGACACCGTGAAATATGTTCTGTTATTATTCTCTTTTTATAGATGAGAAAACGGAGTCACAGAGTGATGCAGTCAGTTGCTCCTGACCCCAGAACTCACAGTAGGTGGTGGAGCCAGGACCTGAACTAGACTATGTGGCTCTAGAGCCAGAGTGCTTAACCCCAACAAACTGCTTGCTCCTGGAGCATCTGACAGCATCCCCAAGATACCGCTCTGGACCAGCAGCAAACCTGTGTGCTTGATAAAAAGCAGGCAGGTGACTACCTTGTCTACAGAATAACAGTACTAAGAGTAGTGAATAAAGTTTTGGTGTTTTTTTTTAAACTTTAAGGATTTTTTTCCACTTTTTTTTTATTAGTTTCAGGTGTACAAAGCAACACAATATTAATAGTTAGACATTTACACCCCTCACAAAGTGGTAAGCCCCCTCCCCCAAGCAGTTTTGCAGTAAACTGAGTGGATGTTCCTCGAAGGAATAGGGTTTGTAGTGAAGCCTTGAGCTGTTTGTTTATTTATTTCCTGTTGCATTGTTTTGTGGGTTACAGATGCAGGCAGTGGATTTACAGGTTCTCTTATCTGCTTTTAACTGAGTAATCCTCTCAAAGTGAAAGGATTGCCTGACAGGACCCATACAAAGAAACTGTGTATGGTGAGCAGTTGATACTAATATATGGATATATATATATATATATATATATATATTTTTGCATATTCTAATAATGCAAGTACAATGAACAAGAAGATGGAAGAACCACTACTTGTAAGGTGAGAAGGGACCCTTTGTGAGCCGCAGTGAGATAAAGCAATTGATAATATGATGAGATCTTACATATGTAATCTCATGGCTCTCTCTAGAAATAGCATTTATGATATACAAAATGAGAGAAAATCAATAATAAAAATAATTTTGCAATCAAAACAGTTGGAGCCCACAGACTTACATACACAAAGCAAAGCTGAACCCTTGGGCAATGAGCTGATCACTGACTTCAGTAAATTCCAGGAACATTCAGATAAATGTTTGGGGCTTGTTCCTGTGATGTGCACAATTTCTATTTTCCTCTTGGTTTTGCAAATGTCACAGAATGTATAATTCAGGTAGTGTAAGCATCTCCCTGGAAGTTGTTTGCAATTGTTGAAGCCAGTGGCTCAGAGTAGGGTCCCAGGAGCAGCAGCATTGGCATTGCCTGGGAACTAGTTAGAAAGGCAAATTTTCAGCCCCCACCCCAGATTTACCAAGACAGGAGCTTTGCTGGGTGGGGGTCCAACAACCTGAGTTTCAACCAGCTCTCCAGATGATTTTGTTTATAATTTGAGAATCATGTACTGCGTATGTCTAGAATAGTTAAATTAGAAATAGCTGGAAGCATAGAGAGACATTTCTCAATACTTAGAGATAATTAGTATTGGACATGGGACATTGAAAGTACCTCTACTTAAACTGTTGAGTTGTTGGAAAAGTCATGATGCATTTTTGCAACAAAAAGCATAGAAAAAATACACCACGACTTTTCCGACAACCCAATACAATTTTAGAGTCTTGTACAAAGTCAGGTCCAGAGACTAATCACACCAACATACCGGGGAGCTCATCAGAAATGTAGAAAGTAGAGACCCTCCTCTAACCTAGTTGAATCATAATCTGCATTTTAACAAGATTTCCATGCACACTAATATCTGAGAAGCTGTGTTATAGAAAATAGTTTTTTTAAATGTTTGGGAATTAACTTTTAAAATCCTGATATTGGATTGTCAGAAAAATCATGACGTATTTTGTCTATGTTTTTCAAAGGTCATTTATTTATATAAAGAACAAAGATCAATCAATGATATACTACCCATTTTGTTTGATAACCTTTTGCCATCTTTCAGTGAGCTTCATAATTCCTCGTTCATAGAAGGACCTGTCTTTATTTGCAAAAAACTGAACAAGGTGCTGATTTACAGCCTCATCTGAATTGAACGTTATACCACGCAAGGAGTTTTGAAGAGAGCGAAACAAGTGGAAGTCTGATGGCACAAGGTCAGGCGAGTATGGTGGGTGTGGCAACACATCCCATCCAAGCTCCAATCATTTTTGACGGGTGATCAAACTTGTGTGGTCTCGAGTTGTGGCAAAGGAACACAACTCCTTTACAATTAACAAGCTCTGGATGTTTCTGGATGATGGATTTGTTCAAACTGTCCAATTGCCGACAGTACACATTCGAATTGATTGTTTGGTTCTTTGGTAGGAGCTCAAAAAACACTATACCTTTAAAATCCCATGACCTTGAGAGCATAACCTTCCTCTGATAAATGTCTACTTTCGATGTTGTTTGAGGCGAATCATCATGTCGGGACCAAGACCGTTTGCACATCACACTGTTGTAAACAATCCACTTCTCATCACCAGTTATCAGTCGCTTCAAAAAAGGATGGTTTTCCTCACGTTTTATGAGCATATTGCAGATGTTTATAAGCGCCATCAAATGAACTTCTCTGAGTTCATGTGGAACCCAAATGTCGAGCTTGCTTACGTATCCCAGCTTCTTCAGGTTGTCGTGAACGGTTGAATGATGGATGTTCAATGTTTGTGCAATCTCTTGTGTTGTGTAACGTGGGTTTGACTTGATCAATGCCTTTATTTTTGTCGTCATCAACCTTGGTGGGCCTCCCTGACTAAGGAGCGTCATTGAGATCAAAATCACCAGCACGGAATTTCATGAACCATCGTTGGCACTGACGTTCTGGTAGAGCCTTGTCACCGTAAACTTTACGCAACTTTTCACAAGCTTGATGCACATTCTTCCATTTCTGGAAGTAAAACAGTAAAATATGGCAAACATGCACAGTTTGATTTTCCATCTTCAACTTGTAAAATCTCCAAAACTCAACCAAATTGCTCAATTTTTTTTAGAATGAAGCTAGAACTGTCAGCTGTCACATGACATAGCAATAACATAGATGTGAACGACTTTAGTACTTCCAAAAATGAACTAGTGCCATCTGTTGCAAACATGCGTCATGACTTTTCCAACAATCCAATATTTTGGCTTTTATTTTGGACAAAGTCATATGATAGTATAATAGTCTTACCAGTTTATGTTTGACTTTTATAACAAAAATAATTTGAGGGCTTTATTATTTTCCAAAGGGCTTCTTTTCATCTTTGATAATCAGATCATTCTCTTTTGAAGTGCTTATCATCATCCCTGTTTATTTTCTCTTAGTATATGCACATCATGTCTAACTCTTGCTTTTCCATGGCTTTTATGTGACTCAGCAGTTTTCCAACGTTATCTTTACTGACTTATGAAAGATATCTTGTTTTTAAAAAATTCACGGTCCACTTTAGATTCAACTCCCATTAGATGTGCGGATGTTTACATCCAACATTCAGGGAACAGCTGCCTGATGGGCACTTTGACAGGATGGGTGGGAATGGAAGTTAGCGTTAAGCTGTAGGATGTTTGGGTGGAGACTATTTTTACAAGCAGTCAGATCACTAGTTAAATAAGTTCATATCATGATAACTATTGCTTTCTTGGGTAGCCTCATAACTGGAATGATGGGATAATGGAAACCCAGAAAACAATGACCCAAATATTAAGGGTGATTATATCTAGGCGATGAGAGTCTGGTAATTTTTATTTCCTTATTTGTGCTTATCTGTCTTTTCTAAACTTTCTAGAATGAGTGTGTGTTAAAAACATAAAAATACTCTGCTACTTAATAGCTTTTTAAATTGAAATATAATTTGCATTCAACAAAATGCATGGAAATCTTAAGTGTTCAGTTCGCAGAGTTACGGCAATTGTATACACCCCCATGGCAAACAAGATATGAAATATTTACATCACCCAACGGTTCCTTTGTGCCATTTCTAAATCAGAAATTACCCTAACAGAGCACTCCTGTAATATACACACTGCCTCCAAGGCTTTGTAACCTCCGAGGTGATTTCAGTGTGTTATGCCAGAATAGCACACTACGTCCAAATTTTAGCAAATACCTTTCTGTTGGCCTGAAGCACAGAAATTAGGTATACAGAGTACTCAATGCTGCAATCTGCATTTCTCTTCATGTATTCCCCTTTGTATCTTTCTAACTCATAATTTAAGCAGAAATTGAGAATCATGTTTTCCTCCTATAATTCCCCATCCCCCACAGCCATTCCTTTTTCTCTTTTTCCTTCCTGCTTTGAAACAGCTATTTACTGCACTGCCAGCAAAGGATTCTATTAAGATGAAAGCTTTGTCCTTGCCAAGGCAGACAAAGGGCTCTAAATAGAGCCTGCCTGCCGGGGTCTAGGAGAGAAAGCTGTGCTGCACCCCTCTCTCTTATGTCTTGCCCCCACTGATGCCCACACCTACCTCTCAAATGTCTTTTTCTTATGACTGTGATTTATGGTCACGGTAAAAGCAGTAAAAATAATGCTGATTGAAAGATAAAGTTTAAACACACACAGAGCACTTTCATAAAGGTTATCTCATTTTGTTAGGCAACCCTGCAACACCCTTGAACTCTGTGACACCCTTGAACTCTGTGGGGAAATACTAGTATTCATTAATTCATCCCTTTGTTCATTCACACAGCATATTTATATATTTAGATACTTTGTGCCAAGCAAAACACTACTAGACACTAAGTAACAATGGCAGAAAGAAAAAGGAATAGTGGTCACAGAACTTATTGTCCAGTGGGGGAAACAGATGAGTAAATAGGATATCATGATTCAGAGTGTAACGATTTATGTAGTAGCATATGGAACCCAGGTTAGTTATAATACTGAAAAGTTGGGACAACCAGCTAACTATCTTAACAATATATGTTAAAATTACTGCACAGCTGCTTAATGGAATGTTTTGTGGCCATTAAAAGTTAGTTTTTGGAAGTATATTTGAGGATATCATAATTGGCATATGTTACTTTTATAATCAGATAAAAAACATTGTAAGGTAAAAAACATAACAGTGTTATAAGTGCCAAAGTATTAGCCAGCATCCAGTGATGGTTATAGTTATCTTCCAATAACCTTAAGTTAAAATGCATTTTATAATAAAATTTTAATTTTTGAATGTTCCCTTCTAATTTTTCTTTTAATAGACTATCTATAATTAGCTTTTTGGCTTTAAAATCTAATGTTTAAAGAAGAGTTTTAAATATATACCTATATTTATAGAGTGTTTACAGTGTTTTCATATATTTCACTTTCTCCTGCGAGGCCAGTGTCATTATTGCCCTTACAGAGGGAAACCAGTCTCAGGAATGTTGAAGAATCTAGCCAACATCAGAAGTAGTAGGCGGCACAGCCAGAACTCCAATCTAAGTTTTTGGGGTTTTTTTAAAACTCCAAATCCAGCATTTCTTGCATTGCATGTTGGTACCTCACTAGTATTATTTACATTCCAATGGACCCCAGACATTTCAATCAAGCAAGGGTGTTGGAGCTAGTATATTTATGCATAGTATAGTATATACTGTACTATAGCATAGTATATATTTCAATGTTGCTTCTTAGAATTGATTATTAAAATAATAACAAGTACTTACTAAATGTCTAATATGGAGAAACAACATATTGGAACATATTCCAGAGACTCTAACTCATCCCTGCCTCATTTATTTTTTCAAAGTATTTTTCGTATGTATTTGTATTTTAGTAAACATTTGTATTTTGCTGATTATAAAAGTAACAACTGTTCGAGTAGAATTTGTTCTTAAAATTAGGATTATTCTGTCATGTGGGTTAAAAAAAATTTGCCCCCTTAAGGTGGGTTTGCTATATAGTGTTTTTTTTCAAGTTTAATGTTTGAATTTTTATCAAAATAATACACGTATGCAGATTAAAATAAAGTCTGACTAAGCTTTCAGTGAAAAAGAGCAGTCCCTCTTCTATCCCTCCTTGTCTTAATTCCCATTCCCCAACAAACAGATAACTTCTTTTGAAATGTTTAATCTACTCGGGGGGTGAACCTTGGTAATCTGAAATAACACGTGAGCACCACTATTTTCTGGGTTTTTGTTTGTTTGTTTTTAAATTTCAGTATTAACTTTTATATGCTGATTTCTATTGGGGCCTCCATTTCCTGCCCTTATATTTCCTCATGGAAGATGTCCCGTAACCCTAACACCATCCCCTCTCTTCCCTCATCCCTTTTCCAGAAAGTAGAGACTACCTGGCTATCAAGGCCTGCCTCAGCCCCTTCCTTTTTCTCTTGGAAGCACCTGCCTATGGCAAGGTGCCTTCTCTTCTGCTCTTTCACTCCATGAGTGAATTGAGGCAGAGTCTGCTCTGCCCACGAGGCCAGTGATGGAGCAGCTAACCCCTCCAAGCTAAGTCCACCAAACTCACAGAAATATTAGGAAGCTCCTGTTTGGCAGAAGCTGCTAACGCCCCACTCTGTACCCACAGCCAGCTCTAAGCTCACCTGCCTGGGGTTGCAGTGACAGCTTCCGTCCTGCTGACAGACCCTGCATCTCTGCTTCTCCACGGGGAGGGATTTCTCTGGCCCCAACAAGAGCTCTTAGTTGTACCCTTAGAGCAGAAGCGCAGATGAGTCAACACCATCTTCAACTAGTGGGACCAGACTCCCTGTTCTCTAGTGAGACAGTTCTGGGGTGGGTTGCACATGGTTTCTCTGGAGGTCTCAACAGGAATGAACTCATTGACTCAGATATCCTTTACTGACTTTTCTCTCTTTCCCCTCTCTTTCTCACATCCTCACTCTACTCCCTAGGATCACTTCCTCCCAAATCTTCCTGGGCCCAAATCTTGTCTCTCAGTAGGGAAGCTGATGTTTTGATCTTCATCTGTCTGACTTGTACTTCATCTCTCGATTCTAAACAACCTCCTATTAAGAAAGATGGGAAATTAATCTTATCTCATCACCCTCCCCTCCCCACTCACAAATACAGCTTTTCTAATTCCCATGCCTCAAATATAATTTTATAACTTCTCTTAGATAAAAGTGGTATTTATTAGCAATAATATTAAATCATTACATTATTATTATGGCCATAAATATAAATCTTATCTGCTCCATAGACATACTATATTACATTTCCTTCCTGCCACAAGTTTTGTCTGTAAAACCCCTCTGACATGATCAAATACATCTGAAAATCTATCAGTCCCATTTTTCCTTGGTGACATTGCTCCTGCCTCCTGCTCCAGCCTGGACTGGTTGCTGTCTGACCTATACAGACTGAAATTTCAATTTTCTCTAGTATGCTAAGTCAATTACCACTTATACATATTATTTGTAACAGGTGGAAGATTTTCTTCCATACAGTTGTAAGATTATTGACATTACTCCCAACTATCTCATTAATAATAACATGATATTTGCATAGGGTGTTGTAGTTTATAGAATACTTTCATATATATCATCCCATGTAATCCTTCCATTAATTTGGTGAAAAGGAGTTTATTATCCTCAATGTGCAGATTCATTTAATACAATGTAAGGTATTGCTTGCTGAGTTGCCAAGCACTGACAAACCAGCTTGACAAATAACTCATATAGTCCTCAGAACAACTCTCTATGGTAGGAACTTACTATCCCTATTTCACAGATGGGAAAATCGAGACACAAAGGTTAGGAACTTAGCCAAGTTCAATTAGCTAGTAAATAGTAGATTTGCGAATCAATACAGTCTGGTTTCAAAGTCCATGACCTTAAAGAGTACAGTATTTTATGCTGCAAAGGAGAATGTTAAATAACAGACTCAAAAAAATAATTTTCTAGAGTTAGCCAGTAGATAAGGGTCAGAGCAAAAACCTGACCTTCAATTTTTTTTTTAACTCCGTGCCTAACTAAAATATTCTTCAGATTACTATGCAAGACGGCCGTCAGATTGGAGTTTATAACAGACAGTCAGACATGCCAGGAACATGAGCTGCTGGGGTCCTTTTCTGACATCACTGTGAGCAGTGCACTGTTAGGGAAATCTTTCATTCCATCTGCAACTGTTTTCTTAGAATAGAGTTTTGGAAGCTATATTATTGGATATGATATGAGGCTATAACCTTTTTAAGGACTTTAAACTGAAAAGATAGTTTCAGTTTAAACTCACTCATGGTGTAGGAACCACCCCATTGTGACTCTGATGCCCCTCTCTCTCTTTCTCTCTCTCTCATTTTTAATTCATAGGTGGAAAATTGAAGTTTACCTTTTTAAAAATTTGCAATAGATAGATGGAATACTTTTTTGATGTTTATCAGCCACTAGTACTTTTTGTTTTAAAAAATATCTTTCACAGTTTTTGTTTGTTTGTTTTCAGGTGAGAAATTTAAAAAACAAATCAGAACAAATACTAAAATAGTCTTCTGGCTCACAAAAAGCTATCTTCTTAACTGTGTTTATCTAAAGACTTCTGATGCTTTGCAAACTGAAGTCAACACGATACAGTGAAATATAAAAACACGAAAATCCTCCAGTTCAGCCAAACTAAGATTTCCCCTTTTTCTTCTAGCAGATTCCAGTATTTAGAGGCTATATTTCTTTTACAGAAGACAATAAGTTCCCATGAAAAACTTCTGACTACAGTAATTATTACCAAATGTCCTATAAAGTTTCTGGACTTGTGCACTGCCAGTAGAATTATTTGGTATTATATAGAATTATGTCTCATCAGTGTTTATGGATGAGACAACCCTTTAGCAAAGCAGCCACAGGCAGCTTAAGTGAAAGGGAGCAAGTGCTTGGCTTGAACTAACAAAAATTACCTGAGTAACTTCTGGCAGCTCCATAAAGGGTTATTTTTGAATTGTGAAGACCTTACCAGAAGATCAAGAAACAGCTGGAAACACTAAAAGGATGTTTATAGAAGGAGAGTGTTTAAGGTAAATATTGTACACGGGTGACTGCCATCTTTCTAAAACAGTGAGCAATCTGAATTTGGTTAGTGGGGTCCAAGTCCCCCCGCTCCCCCTCCGCTGCCCAGCAACCCCAGTGACTTGGCCTAGTGGTCTTCCTCCTCTTAGGAGATCCTAGAGATGGATATTGTGGGGTGTGTCTTAAGTGTCACTGAGACAGAGCCCCCAGTCTGTTCATCGCCCCAGCAACTTCAGCCAGTCTCAGCTGGATCCCACCAAAGGGTAACAGACGAGGCTGCATTTATGAAGCTGACTCCCAGAAAAGACTTTTCTGCTTGCTAAAAATAACTTCTTCTGCACTAACCAGCATATGGAGGGTGCTCAGTAAATATTAATAGAGCTCTGAAAGGATTTCAAGGCACAGAGAGCATCAGGAAAAGTACCTGGGGATACATTTTTTTGTAGGTGGAGAGAGGAATTCAATGCATAATTTTAAACCAAGTATTTCAGCAGTATTTGCCAGTGGGTACTGCCTGCCTGGGGTATTGAGAAAGGTCCCTGATAATTGAAAATAGAGGATTAAGAATTTGAGCTCTGGAATCTAACAGACATGGATTGAATTCCAGTTCTACCACTTACCAGAGGCAGTCTGCTGGCAAATTGCTCAATCACCTTGTTTATTTTGTTCAATTGTATAAAATGTGGATCATAGATATTAATACCTCGTAGAGTTTTGTTAAGGATCAAATGAGAGAATGTATGTGAATTTTAACCCATTATCTTGCAAGTCATAGGCTCAATAAATGCTTCGCCAAATCTAACTCATTGTGTCTTTGAGTCTTTATCCATTTGTGAGGATGGTCATATGATTACTCAAAACTCTAGCCTTTGAAATACCAAGAGAGATATGTGGGTGACTCAGATGACTTCTTCAGAGAAATGACAGAAATATGTGTTTTGCTTGTCTCTTTTGAACATAGCAAGCCATCAATCTCAGCTTGTGAATCACCATCCTGGATTCCACTGTAGAACAGAAACCTTAGCCATAATCAAAGCCTCCATTTCTAAAGCTTCCCTGAGAGTGGGTGGTTCTTGTTTTTTTCCTTGGAGCACACTGTCAGTGACCAGCCATAAGGAAAAATCCTCAGAGATTCAAAAACATAATACGAGTGATCAAAATAAACAGGCAGCAGAGGCAGAACAAGTTGGTTCTGAGTCAAGCCGACAGGGATGGATACTGACAAATCTTTTTCTATTATTTTGTTATTTTGAAATTTGTACATTTTCAAATTCTTTTTCAGTCTTCCTTGCCTTGCCCCTCAGATGGAGGTGAGGGAATAGGAAGATATGGCACAAGGGCCAAAGGGGAGAAATCTACCAATGAAATTGTAAGGTCCTTTGACATGATTGCTTTTTGTTTTGCAGAGGGACTTAGGTAAAACTGACATATTGTCGCCGATCTCTCTAAGACCGAGTCAGATAGGAGGAGACCTGCCCATTTTTTTTTTTTTTGGCGTTGGCTCAAGGTCATTTGTTTTTTACTCATACAACAGCCCTGACAGAATGAAGGAATAAGAATCAAGGAGTGAGACACTCTCTCTCTTCCTGGCATAGATATTAGCATGTAAAGTAAATATAGATTGGATGACAGAGATCGTCAATGCAGAACATTTATGGGCTGTGCCATGAGGAAAAAGACCGTGGGCCTTGTTTGGATGTATATGCCCCAAGTGGCTCTAGTTTTACTAAGGCAGTTTTATTTTTTTTTACCTTTGAACTATAAGTGCCTTGGGGACAGAAATCTTGTATGTACATAAAACAAATTGCTAGCACTATGTCTGGGTGTAGCATAGCACAGTGATTACCAGCATGGACTCTGGTGTCAGGCCATGTGGGTTCATATCCAGTTGCTAGGTATATAGCTTTTGGCAAGCTATTGAATATCTTAGTACCTCTGTGTTCTCATCTGTGAAATGGGGGTGATAATATCATTTACCTCACAGAGTTGCTGTGAGGATGAAATGAGTTAATACACGTAAAGCACTCAGAATATTATTATCCTTGACAATCTGACATATGCACTTGGCATATATTATTTTTTAAAGTCTTCATAAGAGCCCTATAAATAGGTATTATTAACTCCATTTTACAGACGTAAAGTACTAGCCTTTGGGGCCTGGAAGACCTTGATTTGAATTCTATCTCTTAGATGTTTGGCCTGGTCAAGATATTTAAAAGTAACTGAGCTAATATTCAGGAGATAATGCCTACCTTTCAGGAGTCTGTTAGAATTGATGTTAATAAATGTAAAGCACTTTGTACTGTGCTGACAAATGTTAGTAGGCCTGCTGCACTGCATATCTCTAAAAAGCGTTGCTCACCAAAATGCCCATCGGTAGATGACTGGATTAAGAAACTGTGGAACATTTACACAATGGATATTACTCTGCTATAAAGAAGAATGAAATCTTACCATTTGCAATGATATGGATGGACCTAGAGAACATTATGCTAAGTGAAATAATTCAGTCAGAGAAAGACAAATACCATATGATCTCACTTATACATGGATTCTAAAGAACTGAATAAATGAGAAATGTAAGCAGAAATAGTCTCAGGGACACAGAGGAAAAACTGAGGGTTCCTAGTTGGGAGGGGGTGGGGATGAAGGAGAAGGGAAAAGGACAAGACAATATAAACTGGTAACTACAATATGACCTCAGGGATAAAAAAGACTGTCGGGGGAATATAATCAATAATGTTGTAAATATCTTTTAGAGGGCCAGACGGACTCATGTCTTGTTAGGGAGACCACTTCATAGACGGTGTAGAGGCCTGACCACCGCACTGTATTTCTGAAGCTGCCGTTGAGTAATATTGTATGTCAACTATAATTATATATACATATAGGCACGGGATGTGGAGTAGAGGGTGGGAATGGAGGCAATGGAAATGTAATAGATAAGTATGACATCGGGGGTAGGAGGGCAGTAGATGGGAGGAGGGGGGTTGTCACTTAGTGAGGGATGAAAAGGAAAATTATTGCATTGTTTTGTACACCTGAAACTAATAATAATAAAAAGAGAGAGCAGGGAAAAAAAATTGAGTTCTCAAGCAAAAGTAGACTTTTGGAAAATTCTATCCACCCTATGACCTTGACAACTTTGAAATACTTAAAAGACTTTTCTGATAAGACAGGTGGTGATATAAACAATTGCGATTTTTTTGATATCATGTAACAAAATGTGTCAACATTTGGAAGAGCTGTGTAACTTAGTGACCCAATACTTTCCAAATGATCAACACATGATGCTACAAAACCATGTATGGATAAATGAGACCCCTTCAGAGTGCACTATAAACCCATTTTTAAAATTTTAATGTACAGAGGATAAAAAATTCATTGATATATTCTCAGATTCTACATGGCAAGTAAGCTTTAAGAAACTATCTCTTGTTGAGATGTGGTTTAGTATCAAAAAAATATATTCACAATTATCTGAAAAGACTAATAAAATACTTGTCCCTTTTCTGACTAGATATGTGATGATTGTCAGATTTTCTTCACATGCCTCAACCAACACAACAGATTGAACACAGAAGCAGATATGAAAATCCAGTTGTCTTCCTTTAAGCCAGGTGTCATACACACTTGTAAAAATGTAAAACAATGCCCCTCTTCTTACTAAATTTTTTGTTTTGGGCTATTAGAGTTATTTTTCATAAAACATCTGTTATCTATGTTTACATATGTCTAATATGTAACACATTTTTAAATGTCTATTTTAATCTCTAGTAATACTCTAATATTGATAGATAAAATAAAAGCTCTTTAGAATCCTCAATAAAATAAAATAAAAAGCATTGTTCATGTTATATTGTATATAAATGGGACCCCAATTTTATTTCCAACACAGAAATCCTTACTTAATCACATTTAACCTCTTCTGAATAGCTTTTAGTGGTGAAAAACTCATCACTTCACTACGTGGTCCATTATGTTTGAGGGTTTTTAATTGTTAGGCTCTTTATTGCGATGAACTAAAATCTGTTTATGAACCCACTGAGCCTACTTCTGCTTCTCTGAACAGCACAATATTGAGTCTAGGGCCCTTACAGTCCTTACATGGGATGGGTGAGGGGAAGGCTTGTGCTAAGGATATTGATGCAGAGATTTCAGGGGTCTGTGAACTTAGTTGGGGGAAACGATATCTTTATGATCACTTATCTCTAACTAAGTTTAGATAGCCTTCGATCATGAATGGAGGCAACAAACCACAGTCATCTCAACAGCAGTCCCCAAGATTTTGTCAAAAACAGAAGTCACACGTTTTTTATATCACATTCCAGTTGTTCCAGAAATCTTGAAATAACACTGACAGTGTAGCTTTGCAATATCAGAGGTTATTAGGCCTGTTGCTACCTCTTGTTATTTTTGTGTTAACATAACATATATATATATATATATATATATGTTGCTACATCACAAATTTGTTTATAAAAATATTTTGATAAATGTATTTCAGTATAATTAGTTTCCTTGTAATCCTATGTGTTATAGTTTGTGCATTTAAAATCATTATTCTAAGAAAGCTTCCATAAACTTCACTGGCATAAACTGTTTAGAAACTCTGGGCTAGTTCCCAGGTTTTCAAGTATTAGAAAACAGTTCTGTCTCGCATGCTTCCTCTTTTCCAGAAAAAGTTCCTAAAAGTTCCTAGTATCCTATTTCAGGACATAACTTGTCATCAGGAGACTGCAGCCTGGGAGCAGCCAGCGCAGGAAATGAGATCTCCTCACAGGAGAGATGAAGCAGACAACACAGGAACAGAGCCAGCTGCCCATGCAGGAAGCAACGCGTTTCTACAGCAGAGCATGGGCAGTGGGGATAAGGTCAACAGAAAATGGGTGGTATTTCAAGAAAGTAGTCTGTGAGCCTGGGTGGGCATGGAGGGGGAAGGCGGTAGTAACACAAAAGAGCAGAAGTGTCCCAACTAGTGGACAGAGCTCAGAAGAGGAATGGAAATAATAACATGTGTCAGGCATCATGCTTGCCAATTTGTAGACATTATTGGTTTTACCCTCACAGCGAACTAGTATGGTAGATATTATTTCTTTGGTTTTATATGTCAGCAAATTGAAACTCGGTAAGAATTAAGTAACTTACCCATGTTCACCCAGCTGTCCGGAAAACCAGGCAGAGGGGCAGGCAACACTTGGGAAAGCCAGTTAGCTGGTGAGCATGTTCTGGGGTGCGGTGGCTGGATTTTAGCTATTTGGGGGTGGACTTGAGGCTGGCAAGAGCCAAGCAAGACCTTAGTTCTAAAGTGACTCGGAGTGTTAAGCAAGATACCAAGAAGCACTCAGGCACCACAAACAAAACTGAAATCATTTATCAGAACTGGTACCCAAAATGGCGCCTGGGTCTGTAGAACACAGGGAAGTATCACTGACTCTTTCCTCTCTGTGCCCTTGTTCGTGCTGTTCCTTCTGGCTGATTCCTACTAGATTCTCCTCTGTGACATCCAAACCCCACCCTTTTCTCCTTTAGATAGACCCACATGCCTGTCAAGTGATCATCTGTCTTCAGGGGCCTCACCCGATTTATAACACCTTGCCTTCCTTTCACTCAGGTATTTTCCCCTCTCAGCCTAATAAAGGCATGCAGAAGCAAAGCATTCTTCTTCAACTGAGGTTGCCAGTTTACCTACAGCCTCACAATTAATGGACTAGCAACAATGCCAACGAATGTATTTCTAATTCAGTCATTTGTTTCAAGAAAGGTATCATATTGATATTTAAAGCATTCAATGAAGTTTTTTAAAACGAATGTTTTCATTATGTACTTTTCCCTCAAGTATTTTGAAACCCCTCTGTGCATACTATTGTTTAAGATACATAGTATTAGTTATTCTTTATGCAAAAGATTTATTGGATGTACATTAATGTGCCTGAAATGGTATATAAAAGATAGAATTCCTCCTATTATTAGTGTTTGGATGCACCATAATAGTGACAGAATTCATTTCCATTCAAGAAGCATTTACCCAGCAAATGCTATTAATAGAAGATACCCATTCTGGGAGATAACTGAGTGAATAAGATGTGCTCTTTTTCCTCAAAGTGCTTTTCATTTAATGGTGGAGTCAGACATACAGAAAGACTGATGGAGGCTTAAACAAAATGTTAAACAGCCAAACTTTTTTTCTAG
>NW_017731549.1:1083436-1096208 GCF_001890085.2 Hipposideros armiger
TATATATATATATATATATATGGCACTTAGATGATGCAGGGCATGACATAAGTGCTGGAAAAATGTTTGGCTTCTCCTTTCTGCCAGCTTAACTTATACTCCTTGTGTAGGTGGCAGAAACCACATACAGCTAGATAGTTGAAGCAAAACCAAGAAAGGTGATGGGGTTTATGATGAGAATAAAGGGGTGACTTGTGAAAACCTAAGGACAGGAATGCAGATGGGCCTCTGCTGAAGAGACAGGGACTAAACTGCCATCAGAATATTTTTGTCCAACTCCCTAAACACTCTAAGATTTTGCCCTTTGCCCTCAAAGTTTATAATCTGTGGTCCACTTGTATGTGTGGTATGATCCAAATACATTTTTTTCCATTTGGTTTACCAGTTGTCTGAGCACTACTCATTGTCTATCTTATCCTTCTCCCACTGAGCTATAATACCACCCTTGTGATATGTCAAAGAGCATAGACATGTGTGGGTCTACTTCTAGGTTCTTCATTTTATCCATTGGGTGGCTGTTTCTGTTCCACTATCACATAGTCTTAGTTAATGGTTTTATAATTATCTTGATATCTGATGATAAAAATTTCCCCAGTTCTTATTATTTTTCCAACAGTGTCTTAGCTATGCTTGCATCCTTCTTCTTTGGGGTGGTTTAAAAATATAGCTGTAAATTCTGTAACACTTTCCATTGAGAGGTGGGATGTATGTTTCTTCCCCTTGTCCCACAGAATCACTTCTGCTATACTTGATTGGTTGAAGCAGCTGCAAGCCCATCCATGCAATGTGTGGTCCTGGACAGAAGAGGGACATTAGCAAAACAATTGGTGAATACTGAATACAGTCTGTAAATTAGTTAATAGTATTGTATCGATGTTCATTTCTTGGTTTTGATCATTGTACTGTGATTATGTAAAATGTTAACATTTGGGGAAATACAAGGACCTTAGAACATCATAACTCTGATCACCTCCCTCCTGACTTTATAAACTTTTGTCCATTATTTGCCTTTTAAAAAAACTGCAAATTAAATAATAACATTTTTTACAGAAAATGCTTAGATTTATCTAGCTGTTTACTAGTTTCTTTGTTAGTGATTTGTCTTGCAAATCAGACTCTGGGATCATTTTCTTCTTTCTAAAGAACAATTCCTTTGGTGTAGGTCTGTTAGAAATAAACTCTCTCTCAGTTATTATTAGCTTTGTCTTTATTTCATCCTCAAGATTCTTTTTCTGGGTGCACATTTCTAAGTTAGCAGTCATTTTACATGGTCACATGTTTTACATGATTATGTGTTTTTCTAAAATTGGCAAAAGTAAGATATTTAAACCACTGTTTCTTTCCAGTCAGACTTCCCATCTGTTAGACTTTCCCTAATATCAGATGACATTGGAATGGCAATAGGCATTTTTAGAATCCAGCTAAGGAAAGTTGAGTTGAGAATATGTCACTTTAACCACAATTTAGAAAGACATTTGGGGATGCTTCAACAAAACTAGTCAGAAATAATGGATTTTTAATTTGGAAATATATGAAGGCTACCTTCTTTTGTTAGCTTTAAATTTATTAAAGAACTGAGAAAAATTCTGGTAAAAATTTAATGGAATATGAAACAAAAGGGATAAAAACAGTAAAATCAATGGAAATTATTCTGACATTGAGGGGCAAATGATAACAAAAATTTTTTCAGAGCATGACAAAAGCAGTGACTGAAAAAGAGAAAGAAGACTTGGAGTGTTTAATACTCTGTTTAAAGTGGTCATTCACATGGAGACAGATTTAAATTTCATACTGACTTGACATATGTGTGGTTATTGATGTACTTGCCTCTTAGTTTCAAATCACCCTTTTTTGGCTGCTCTTTGAAAAATGGACCTGGGCCTTTTAATTTTCTTTTCCCAGCTAGCACCGAGGCTTGGTCAATAAAGGGTGCTAGAGGAACGCTGCAGGTGGAAAGGGTTTTGCTTCCTGATTCTGGTGTGCTTCGACAGGTTCTGGCAACACACAAGACTTCGGCTGACCGCTTCTCCAGCCCCAGACTCCTGCCGTGTACACAGTTCCTCCAGCGTCCGGCGTCTGGTTCCCACAGTGCTTGCAGCTTTTCTGATGCCCAGCTCCTGTGGTACGCAGTATCCTGTAGTCCTCCCTGCAAGCCTCTTGGGCAGTTTCATAAAAGAGTGACTCAGGTGAGACATTGCCCCATGATCATCTTTCACCAGTACTCGACAGATTTCCAGCAAGTTCCACCCATGGGCACCACAGCAACTTCCCTGCCATTCAACGAGTCACAGCCATGCTATGTCTGTATCTCAGTTCTGGTTGCGGTTGAGGGAGTTTGGAGCACTCTATCTCAGCCTGAAGGTGGTAGCTGTACCTATTATCCACTATTGCTATATTCTATATTCTTTTCAGTTTATTTTCTTTATGTCTTTTTATTAAACTTTTCCTATCAAATCACTGTGTGTTTCTTTTTTCCACCTGATTGGACCCAGACTGATGCAACATGAAATACTGATATCTTTAAAAATAACGCAGATCTCATTTCATACAACTGCAGTGAAAACATTGAAGACAAACTGGTTAATGGTTCTCATCATTTTAAAGGGTGTTTAAAATTAGTCACTGCTCAAGAAAACTTTAAATGCCCTGAGAAGCTTACATTTCATACATGAAAGGAACTTGGTAGAGGTTGTCTCAAATTTGATAACAATCCTAAAAACTGACACAGCCTTACTAATAAGAATTATAAAGCTGAAAGAAACTTTTCTAAATGGTAATAAAAACCAAACTGCTCAACCATGTTGGAGGAAAGATCAAATTACCTTTCAATTCTCTCCAATTAGAAAATATAATAAAATTATCATATGATGAGGTGATTAAAGAGTATGCAGTCAGAAAAGGTAAGAAAAAATAACAGAATTTTGTCAAGTAGATAATAAGACTATGATGACTTTTTGATTTTGTAATATTTGCATTGTTTATCAGCTTTTTAAAATTTGTAATGTGTTGTGATTTCTTTTCTCATTATAAGTAGATATTTGCTTGTATACTAATGTTTTATTCATAATTGTGAATTCTTTTTTTTTTAAGATTTTATTGGGGAATTGGGGGAACGGAACAGTGTTGGAGAATCGGGGAAGGGGAACAGATAAGTTGCTGTCCTTTTGTTCTTCAGTCTAGTTGTGGAGGACGTTGCTTNAAGAAGTCATGGAACCAAAAGGCTATTGTGTTAAAAGGATAATCAATACATTGATTTCTTCAGAAAATGAGAGGGAGTAATGTAAGGTTTGTAGAGCTGTTGTTCACCATCTTAGCTGTAGAGGGCACAGCATCACTGGCCCATGTGGGATCCAAACTGGTGGCCCTGGTGCTCAGAGCTGGCGCTACCAAGCGAACTCTTTTTTTTTTTTTTAAGATTTTTATTGTGGAATTGGGGGATGGGTACAGCACTGGGGATTTAGAGGAAGAGGAACAGACAAGTTGCTATCCTTTTGTTCTTCAGTCTAGTTGTGGAGGACGTTGCTTCACTGACCCAAGTTGGCACCATCATTGCACTCTTCCCGGGTGAGGCAGATTAGTCATCAGCTTCTGGATGGCCACTCACAGCGGCTGCTGGCCGCTCACGCTGGCTGCTGGCTACACACAGTAGCTCATGGCAACCCACTGCAACAGGGGCTGCATGCAGCCTACGCCGTCGTCTGCGACTCACAGCCGACCAGCTCCAGGTTGAGCTGTTGTTCAGCATCTTAGCTGTAGAGGGCAGTGTCACTGGCCCTCATATGTGGGATCCGAACCAGGGCCCTTTGGCGTCCCAAGCCAGCTCTTAACCAACGCACCACTCGGTCGGCCCCCAAGCCAACTCTTAACCAACGAGTCACTCGGCCGGCCTTGGTTCTGCATGTCTTGTGAGCAGACTGCCTTTGCTCTGGACTATCTTTCCAAGGCTGTGTCTATAGCAACAGTTTGGGAAGATAAAACAACAAAGGGCAGATGTGTTTACTGTCCATTATAATAAAATAATGTCCCCCATATGGTAAAGATTAGGCAGACTTATTACCCATTTTACAATATTTGTGTTCCCTAAGCTCAGGATTCTTCTCCTGTGATGCTTCCCCATGTGTGCATGTGTCGCCAGACCATTTTTGTGTCGCCCTGCAGGAATTAGGCTTTGGGGAGCTGGTACAAGAAAAACGATGATTCTTTGGCCACTGCTGTTGCTGTGAGTTATAAACTGTCCTTTGTCTCTGACCCAGGAGTCCTGTATCTTCTGCCAACATCCATGAACCTGTGGCAAGTTAACTTTTAGTTTGCAAATAGGATAAATCTCAGTCTCCTCACAGTTCTTCACATGAAGAAGATTCTTAGGCATCTCCAAGCCCAGTGGTACAGATATGTGGGCCAGAAAACAAACAAGCACACAAACAAACAAACAAACAAACAAACAAACAAACAAAACCTACAAGGTTTATAAAATTAGCTCCATTGTTCTGTCTACATGCAGACTGTGGTGAGTGAATGTAGTGAGGCAAGGAGTGGGAATATAGATTTAGTCATGTTACAGCAAATAACTTGCAATGCTCTGAGATGTGTGAACCCTGATTTCAACTTCAATCTGAATTGTTTTCAATCTTTTTATTATTATTATTATCATTATTATTATTATTATTGAGCTCTGTTGCCTATTTATGATGTCATTTTTGTCCTTAGAAGTAGTCATTTGACTTTTTGCTCTCTCTAATTGCGACTTCCAGACACCTAAAGCCATCTGTCCCTCCGGCAGTGGGAGAAACTGAACATGACCGGGAAGCAAACCATCGCCCTGCCCCCTGCAGTGAGCTCTCCTGTGGGTGCTTAGGATGGAGGGAGAAGGCAGGGCATGATAATCCCGCTTCTGGGCTGGCTGAGTGGCGTGTTGGTTAAAAGCTGGCTAGGGATGCCAGAGGGCCCCGGTTCGGATCCCACATATGAGGGCCAGTGACACTGTCCTCCACAGCTAAGATGCTGAACAACAGCTCAACCTGGAGCTGGGCTGCTGTGAGTCACTGGCAACGGCATGGGCTGCAGCCCGTGCTGCAGTGGGTTGCCATGGGCTACCGTGTGTAGCCAGCGTGAACAGCCAGCAGCTGCTGTGAGCGGCCTTCCTGAAGCTGGCAACTGATCTGCCTCACCTGGGAAGAGCGCAATGATGGTGCCAACTTGGGCCAGTGAAGCAACGTTCTCCACAACTAGACTGAAGAACAAAAGGAGAACAACTTGTCTGTTCCCCTTCCCCCAATTCCCAGCGCTGTTCCCATCCCTCAATTCCCCAATAAAAATCTTAAAAAAAAAAATCCCTCTTCTGTTTTGGTGCTGGAGCCTATGAGCCAAACTGTATGCACCACAGAGGTGAGGTCTGGTCGCAGAGCTGGAAATGCATATGAGAAACAGGTATCTGGTACCACAGTCTGTTTCCAGAACGAGCTTTCATCAAGTCTGTGCCAGAAGAGGGCTCCTTTTTGTGAGGCTCTGCAGGACTTGAGTTGGGATTGGCCTGGTCACAAATAAAGTAATAAAGCAAAGAGAATTGTGATACTCGGTTATTCACAGCACAACATGGAGGTTAAGAATGTGGTCTTTGGAGCCAGACAGCCCAAGTTCAAATTCTAGTTCCGTTGTTAGAACCTGGAGCCAGAATGTCCAGATTAAAATCCTGGCTCTGCTACTTATTATTAACTCTGTGACCTTGGGCTAGTTACTTAANGGCTGCACCAGTCTGCAGTCCTACCAACAGTGCACCAGGGTTCCCTTTTCCCCACAACCTCACCAGCATTTGTTGTTTGTTGATTTATTGATGATAGCCATTCTGACCGGGGTACGGTGGTATCTCATTGTGGTTTTTATTTGCATTTCCCTAATGCTAAGTGAGGCTGGACATTTTTTCATATGCCTGGTAGCCATCTGTATGTCCTCTTTAGAGAAATGTCTCTTCATATCTCCTGCCCATTTTTTAATTGAGTTGTTTGTTTTTTTGGTGTTGAGTTGCATGAGCATTTTATATATTTTGGATATTAATCCCTTATCAGATATCTCGTTGACAAATATCTTCTCCCATTCAATAGGCTTCCTTTTTGTTTAATTGATGGTTTCTTTTGTTGTGAAAAAACTTTTAAGTTTGATGTAGTTCCATATGTTCATTTTTTCTTTTACTTCCCTAGCCCGTGGGGATGTATCAGTAAAAATATTGCTCAGTGTAATGTCTCCAAACTTAGACCCTATATTTTCTTCTAGGAGTTTTATGGTCTCAGGTCTTATAATAAGTCTTTAATCCATTATGAATTTGTTCTTGTATATGGCATAAGGAGGTGGTCCAGTTTCATTTTTTTGCATGTGTCACTCCAATTTTCCCAGCACCATTTATTACATAGACTATCTTGACCCCAATGTAAATTCTTGCTTCCCTTGTCATAGACTAATTGCCTATATATGCCTGGATTTAATTATGGGCTCTATTCTGTTCCATTGATCTATGTGCCTGTTTTTATGCCAGTACCATACTGTTTTGATTACTGTGGCCTTGTAGTACGTTTTAATGTCTGGTAGCATGATACCCCGACTTTGTTCTTATTTCTCAGGATTGCTGTGGCTATTCAGGGTCTTTTTTGGTTCCATATAAATTTTAGGATTATATTTTCTATTTCTGTGAAAAGTGCCCTAGGTAGTTTGATAGGAATTACATTGAATCTATATATTGCTTTAGGCAATATGGACATTTTAACTATATTAATTCTTCTTATCCATGTGCATGGAAGGTTTTTCCATTTGTTTGTGTGTTCTTTTATTTCTTTTTTCAGTGTCTTATAGTTTTCAGAGTAAAGGTCTTTTACTTCTTTGGATAAATTTATTCCTAAGTATTTTATAGTTCTTGAAGCAATTGTAAACGGAATTGTTTTCTTAATTTCTCCTTCTGATAGTTTATTATTGGTATATAAAAATGCAACTAATTTCTGAATATTGATTTTGTATCCTGCTACCTTACTGAATTCGTCTATTAGTTCCAATAGNTTAACAATCTCTTGGATGATGATGATAACAGGTTTTACCTTTAGACACAGTCTGAGTGTTATGAGTCAGGTTGATTCTCTGAGCTTTAGTTTATAAATGACATTGCTGAGCTAAGTGACATCCAAGGTCTCAAATAGCTCTAATATTAATATTTCTGTGCTTCACTGGTGCCTATCCACCCATTTTGCTTATGTGACCCATCACTTAGTTTTATAATGGTCATTCAGTCCTATAATGGTCACAAGATTCATGTAAGGGAAATGTCAACATGTTTTAAGTAGATCCCTATTATAGCTTGAATCAGCATTAAGAAAAGCCAGTATGTGTATTTTATTAGTCAAACCATAGTTTAAAAATGGCCACACAAAATAAAAGCCCTCTCTTCATTGGCTGATTATGTTGATAAGTGTCCTTTTATGTAATACCCAAAAGACTTTTACTGAATTAAAATTAATTCTCCTGCCTGTATTAGCATATGAACTTTTAACCACATAAATGGAAATTACTTTTATGTGTATTTTTTCACATACGTGATGGAAAGAGATCCTTTAATATTGAAGTAACCATGGCTTTCATCTTCAGAATATTTCAAAGGACATTGTTAAAATGTAAATTATGAGTAGCTTGAAAACTGGTTTCTTAAAAATTAATTTCTTTGGATTAAAATATCAAGCACTTTAGAATAAAATGTAAGTATACTGCACACTTAAAAAGGTTTCTTCTTGAGTTTCACAGAGCTTTACACGTGTGAAATAATGTACAAAAGCATTAATTCTTGTTATTTACGACATTGCTTTAAGGAAAGGTAAAAGAATAGTCTTCAGGATATTTTCCTTTTAAAAAATTAAAGTTCTTAGATCCTCCTCACACAACCCAGTGAGGTAGGCAGGGAAGAGTTTACAATTCCTGTGACATATTCAGAAATGAAAGCTCAGAGAGGAAAAGTGATCTGCCTAAACATGCATTTAACAGGGTTGGCCTAAGACAAAATTCTGAAGATGTTAATTCATTAACTTCTTTGTTTCAGCAAGTCGTTAATTAGTGACCACATGCCGGCCATGTTTCTAAGGTCTATATATACATTGGGAAATTAAATACAACAAAGTCCCTGCCCACCTGTAGTTCTCAAATCAGAGAACAGACAACCAATAAAGATACAATTACAAAAAAAAAAAAATTAAAGTTCTTCAATTATTGATATTGAGAATTTCAGTTAAGTGTCATATGTTTTGGTTCTACCTTCACCTTTTTTGGAATACAAGTAAATTTTAGAGGAACATGTATACGAAAGCAGGTAGCCCAGCTGAGATGTGTAATAGTGACTGGGGAGCAGTAAGATGTGAAGATAGCTGCAGAGGAAATGCTCAGGCCACTGAAGCTTCCTCACTTCCATACCCAAGTTCCTCCAAGGTTTTCTACCTTGTACTCAGGATAATCCTGACCCCTATGAGAACACCTACAACCACCTGTGGCTTAAGGGCTAAGTCCTGTGCCTCTTAAAGAGAGGTTATTTGAAGCTATGAAATATATAAATGGATGATGACAAGAAAGTATAATTTACTGATGTGTGAATACCCCCTAGGCATAATAAAAACTTAACAAGCTACAATCTCCAGAAGAACAGTTCTTTCAGACTTGCACACTTTTGTACCATTTCGCCCCTTGTCATTTTCCCAGGTGCCCACCAGAAGAAAGAATCGAAAGAGAAATTGAAGTGTTGTTCAAATAATATTCATATTTGATCATCATTAGTAGAAATAATAACTCTAAAATATCAGTATGATGTTAGATATCCCAAAGGTACTTGCAAATGCAGTGTGACTATCAAACTTTCTTAAAATTTGGAATCCTAGTAATAACTACAATATATTGTCAATTGAAATAGATAAAAATAGCAGCAGAACCCCCAGCCCTGTTTGTAGGTCAGTGCTCACTGCTGAGTGTGCTGTAACTATGTACACTAAATGAGCTGCAGCTTGAGCTAATAATACCATACTGAGTACTAGAAAGCTGTAATTATACAAAGACATAATGTATGCTTGGCAAGATTTTCAGTATTGGGGAATTTACTGTCAAATAGCATCTGGCAGAGTTAAAAGTCCAATGTGAGGGTCAGAATAATTGGTCTAGGCTGAACTAATTCGGGGCACTGTGGCTCAGGCAGAATAAGTCACATGTCTATGAGACAGACAAACCCAATGATAGTGGATATATCTAGAAATAGGGCAAAGTCTTCAATTGCATTACTTTAAAACACAAAGAATTTCTAAGATTGAATAACTGTTACATACATATGCACTGTGCTGGCGCAGGAGATTTTAAGAATAATAATAAAACAGGATAGGAAGAGAGAGTTCCTGACTGCCACTTGCTGATGATTATGATGTAAATTCGTGTTTTCATAGAGAAATGTACCAAGTGCAATGAATTGACAATATTACTGACAGCTCTGCTGATATGATGACCTACATTAAATCACTTCTCTGCAGTTTAGTGTGAAAATATTTCTCCTAAACTTCATGTTCTTGCATTTTCTGATAGAATTATACAGTACTACCTTCATAAAAATGTTTCTGTCATGATTGTCTTCGTCTTTGCTAAGGCATTATATTTTACTTTGAGTCCTGCCTACTCTAGGGGCAGCTAAGATTATCCCGTTGTTACAAATTTGTCTTTCTGTCTGCCACACAGAGAAATCTGTTCTCTTTAATAAGGGGTTAATCTTAGTATTTCTTCTGTATGCCTTAGTGCTGAATTCCATTTCGTTTACAAAAAGTTTTATGTAGAAATCTATTTGGTGACATTTAAAGCACATATGCTTAAATTTTGCCAAGTGCCACACTTCTATTCTGGTAGAAATTATTTGTTGGCCAAATGAGTTCTTGGAGTTTTTAGGTGGTAAAGCAATTTTCTTCAGTCCAAGTGATCTGATCATTTTCAGGAACTTGTTTTTAAAGGCATCTAGATTTCTTGTGAATATTTTGGGAAATTTCCAGCTTCTACAGTCATGTGTTTGCAGGGAAACCTTGTCCAAGTTTTTTATGATGGGTCATTATTTTACTTTGTACATATTGTTCAGCTTAGGGAATGGTGTGTATTAATCTCTCGAAGCTCTTATTAAGCAATAAATTTGGTTTATCAGGGAAAAATGGTCACTGAAATGATCACTTAGCCAGTTTTGATAGGTTATCATTTAAGAAACTATTCAAGAGATTTTTTTTTCTTCTCTAATATATGTGCTTACATTTCTTCTCATTGTGATTACCAGTGAGGATGATCAGAGGTTATTAATATTAAGTATGGTTATTCAAAGAAAACCATAAAATATTGATACCTACCCTGCTCACTGAGATAAGCAGTACAAGTGTTTCTACCATTTTGTAACATAATATATTCCCCAAATTCATAATTATACAGCAAAAAAAAAAGGATTGAACAAATAAATAAGGAAGCCAAAGGTAATTACAGGTATTTATTAGGCAGAATTCAACAAGCTGATCATTGAAATGCAAAGCAGAAATTACCTGTGTCGTTAAATTAGACCAGCTGATTATTATAGTGTGCTCCACTAGAAAGGATATAAACTTGAATACCTAAGTATTCAGAAAATAGAGCAGAGGTTAAGATCATTGGAGGAGAAGAAGTCATGGAACCAAAAGGCTATTGTGTTAAAAGGATAATCAATACATTGATTTCTTCAGAAAATGAGAGGGAGTAATGTAAGGTTTGTAGATGATTATAACAAGAAAGGGTTATCTGACAGTATAAGCTTCATAGACAAGTATTTAGGGAGGAGAGAAAAAAATTGCATGGGAGGTTTAGGATACAATCTCCAAGGATCTCACGGTTCTGGATGTCTTCTTTTTCTTTTAAGATTTTATTGGGGAATCAGGAAAGGGGAACAGACAAGTTGCTGTCCTTTTGTTCTTCAGTCTAGTTGTGGAGGACGTTGCTTCACTGGCCCATGTTATATTATCATTGCGCTCTTCCCAGCTGAAGCAGATCGGTCACCAGCCATGGAATGGCTGCTCACAGTGGCTCACAGCAGCTCACGCCAGCTGCCAGCTGCTCACATTTGTTGCCAGCCACTCATAGTAGCTTACGGCTACTCACGGTAGCTTATGTCAGACCACTGCAGCCCCACTGCAGCCTATGCCTTCTCCGGCGACTCATGGCAGCCCAGCTCCAGGTCGAGCTGTTGTTCACCATCTTAGCTGTAGAGGGCACAGCATCACTGGCCCATGTGGGATCCAAACCGNGGATGCCTTTTATTTCTTTTTCTTGTCTGATTGCTGTGGCTAGAACTTCCAGGACTATGTTGAATAAAAGTGGAAAAAGTGGACAGCCTTGTCTTGTTCCTGATCTTAAAGGGAATGGTTTTAGCTTTTCCCCGTTGAGTATGATGTTAGCTGTGGATTTATCATATATGACCTTTATTATGTTGAGATATGATCCCGCTATTCCCACTTTGCTAAGAGTTTTTATCATAAATGGCTGCTGTATCTTGTCAAATGCTTTTTCTGCATCTATTGATAGGACCATATGATTTTTCTTTTTCCTTTTGTTGATGTTGTATATCACATTAACTGATTTGCGGATGTTGAACCACCCTTGCATATTAGGGATGAAACCCATCTGGTCATGATGTATGATCTTCTTAATATATTGCTGAATTCTGTTTGCCAAGCCAACTCTTAACCAACATGCCACTCACCAGGCCTCATAATTGTGAATTATTTTTCTTAAAGAAGATCTCATAGTGATATAAGGTTGTCCACAAGCTTGGGTGGTCCGGCTAGCTCTCGCTTCTCATATGTGTAATGAGGAAGTTTGTTGGATCAGAGAATCTCCATCGAGGACACTCGTTCCCGTGGCCTTGACAGATTGTATTGATCAGGTGATTTGTACCTATGAATAGGTGATTTGAATAGTATGGGACAGGAGAAAAAATTGACCACTAGTCCTGATGGATTTCATTTCCCAAATTCTAAGATCCTAATGACTTCTTCTTTGTAGAAATGTCCTCACCAAATATACAGGAGGAAATAAAAAAGTAAACTCCCCCAGATGTTGGGGCCGTTCAGCTGCTGCTCACATGTTAGGCCCAGGCGGGGTAAGCTGTGCTGGGCCACATGTGTAATGTGGCATCATGATGGGACCCTCCCATCCTACTCCCACCCCCACAAAGGTCAGAGCTACATTGGTACAGTCTCACCATAGTGACTTTTCTGGTCCTTGGAGTTCGAGGCATCTGAAAATGTCATCATCGAAGAGAAAGCTTTTATTTCTGCAATGAATAGTAAAGCTACAGATAATAAGACACCGATACTCTCAGGGAATGTAACCTGTTACCTGAAGTTCACACCAAAGTGCCAAATGACCGCAATTACATCCTTTCCTCTATAGTTTTTTTAAACTTATTGATAAATAATTGACAAATATAATTGTATATATTTAAAGTGTACAATGTGATTTGATATATATCTACGTATACATTATAGAATGGTTACTAAGATCAAGATAATTAACACAACTGTCATTAAAGTCGTTAACTGTGTGTGTGTGTATGTGTGTATGTGTGTGTGTTAAGAATGCTTAAGATCTACTCTCAGCAGCTTTTTTTTTTTTTTTTAAGATTTTTATTGGGGAATTGGGATGAGAACAGTGCTGGGGAATTGGGGGAAGGGGAACAGGCAAGTTGCTGTCGTTTTGTTCTTCAATCTAGTTGTGG
>NW_017731549.1:1099582-1100484 GCF_001890085.2 Hipposideros armiger
AAAGATTACAAGAGGTGATAAATGAAAATCTCTCAGAACAATATCCTGAATGTTTAGTAATTAGGTTACCTATGATTAAGATCTTGTGGGGAAGAAATGTTCTTACATTTGTATATTTTCCCCCTTTGGGTTCTCCTTTCCTCTTTGTATCTCTCTTATTGGATTCCCATATTAGAGTCTCTGTAAATTGTCTCTCATGGAACCCTATGTGGCTAGTGCCGTGAACTGGGCACGAGGGGCCCCATCCTCTCCTGCTGGTCCATGAGAAAGGAGACGTCTCCCAAGCTATCCAGGCCTTCCTCCAGTCCAGACAAAAGGAATAATCTGGGTTTAGCCTAAGCGCCAGCTTCCATTGGAGCTGAGATCAACACCTCCAAAAAGGAATATTGAATGATTTGGGGATAATAGTGGCTGTTATGGCCTTGGTAAATAGCTGGTTCAGGATACCAGATTTTGGGTGTCTTGCTGTCTCTTTCCACCTCAAAGACATGACTACTATTCGGAAATACCCAGTTTCAACCTTGGTGACTTCAGCTTCAGGGAGTCAGACAAAAATTGTATTTTAATGAAAAAGAATAGCTAGTACCAATTGAAAATTTACTGTGTGCCGGGTACTACACTAAGAACTTTGAGGTATCCTTTATTGCTTGAGAAAAATGGGAGTGTTTTCTCCCTACAATACATATCTTTCCTAGTGTTCTTTGTACATGCCTCTACTATTGACCTAGGTGTTCAGGTCAAAATCCTAAAATCATCCCAGATTCCTTACTTTCATTACAACGTACTTCCATCAGCAAACCCTGGAGGCTCTCCCTACAGAATAAATAATTTCACCATTTCTTACTATTTCATGGTCACCATTCTAGTCTAAGGCTCTCTAGAGATTTCTTACCTAAGCTACT
>NW_017731549.1:1104149-1104988 GCF_001890085.2 Hipposideros armiger
CTCTTCTCGGCTGAGGCAGATCGGTTGCCGGCCACTGGATGGCCGTTCATGGTGGCTCTTGGCAGCTCACACCAGCTGCCGGCCGCTCATGGTAGCTTATGGCAGACCACTGTACAGGGGCTACAGCCTACGCCGTTGCCGGTGACTCACGGCAGCCCAGTTCCAGGTCGAGCTATTGTTCACCATCTTAGCTGTAGAGGGTAGTGTCACTGGCCCTCATGTGGGATCCCAACCGGGGCCCTGCTGCTCAGAGCTGGCATCCCAAGCCAGCTCTTAACCAACATGCCACTCGGCAGGCCCTAAGCTCTCTGCTTTGTTAATTGCTTTATCCACAGAAGGTCAAACAATTCTTGGCACACAGTAGGTGCTTCATAAATATATTTGAGTGCGTTCCCATTTTACAGATGGGGAGACTTGAGGCAAAGAATGATTAAGTGATGTGTCCAAGCTTATACAGGGGTGGCAGCTTGATGTGGAAACATTGGCTCTTAAGCTGACTCCTTGAGGACTTCATCTAAAGAAAGACTGCTGGGAGGAGGGAGGTGGGTGTAGCATGAAGGTTGAAAAAGAAAAGGAATCAAAATGCTTAAGCATTTGCTTTGTCAAGAGAGGGAAGTTCTGACCCACAAACATAATCGCCTGCCTGTGAGGAAAATACATCCCTGTGGAGGGGCCAGATGGCCAAACGGAAGAAGAGAGATGGCTCCGTGCCCTGCCTGGGAGACCATTCCACTAACTCCCCCACTTTGCTTGATTCTAAAACCACCCGTCCCCCTGCTTTCCAATCTCCAGATATACTGAAATGCCCTCAAAATCACCCTCTCTTTACTCAGCATCTG
>NW_017731549.1:1104994-1105748 GCF_001890085.2 Hipposideros armiger
AAATTGTGGACTGAATGCACTTATTTTAGAATGTCTCTGGATGATAGTTTCTGTCTATATTGGCATCAGCGCTGCCTTTTTTTTGTTATTAACTTGGGAGAGGTTGAGTTTTGCAAAGTCCTTCCTTGTGAGCACGTTCAGTAATGATTGGATTGGCTGTGGTAAGTGGAGGTAGATGAAACTTAAAGGTCTTCTTCCCTGTATACTTGCAAGGAAGGACCTGGAAGATGGATGTGCAGGATGTGCCCTACACAAAGACAACCAGGCCTGGCAGGATGCTAGTGGAGGCTGACATTCCACCTGTGCTCTGGTCCTCAAGCTCTATGACTGCAATGACATGAGCAAGACAAAGGATGCCAAAGCCCCTCCATAGTCCTGGGTCAGACTTCAGTTTATTACCATGGTGATTCCAGTAGACTTCTGTGTAGGAGCAACTAGTTCTAGGACCAGACCACCGCAGTGAACAAACAAGACATCTGAGGAACCAAGAAACGTATTGAATCATAATATGTACCCTTGGCAAACATAGCCCTGCAAAATGCCTCTTTTCATATTCATTCTTTATTGGTTTAACTTAGATATCAAAGAGTTCATATGGGACAATAATTACATTCATATAACAAGAGTGGAAAAATCTCTTAGTCAAAAATCAGATCTTAATTATGGAAATCATACAGGAGTAAAATATTATGATTGTAATAAATATGGGTAAACCTTCTCTTCTAGTTCATATTTTACATTACACCAGAGAATT
>NW_017731549.1:1108586-1109720 GCF_001890085.2 Hipposideros armiger
TACTTCCATCAGCAAACCCTGGAGGCTCTCCCTACAGAATAAATAATTTCACCATTTCTTACTATTTCATGGTCACCATTCTAGTCTAAGGCTCTCTAGAGATTTCTTACCTAAGCTACTGCTGTAGCCCTTTAACGGTTACTGCTTCTTGAATTGACCCACTTGAGTGTATTCTAACACAGCAGTGACAGTGATCCTGCATTTTAGCAAATCCCACCCCTCTCTTCCTCCTTACCCACCTAGTGGCCTCCAGCATCCATCCCAGTCTTATAGCGTGCTTTCTCATTCTGTAGGGACTGGAAAATGAAAAACCACATTTCTTAGACTCTGTTCCAGCTCTGGCTTGGACACATATGAGAAACTAGGAGAGGGGAAGTGGGGTGGAGGCCATGTCCTGGCCGCTCTGACTATTGTAGCAGATAAACACGGTCTCAGAAACCATGGCTGGGTTGGTGTGGATGTCAAGAGATGGTTGTAGTGGCAGCGATGGAATGGGGGCTTCCTGTTCCTTGGGTCATGGCCATGGCATCTGTTCTGAAAAATCACCATTTCATTTGCAATGTCTTGCTTGGCCATCTCCCTGACTGTGGCAGAGGTAGAGCTTTACTGGCAGGCTGGTTTGGTGGTGGTGTTCTGGGTCTCACTCCTGAGGACCAGTTTAGAGCTTGCTCCTCTAACCTTTTCATTGGTTTTATAAGCACCCGAATCTTTCTAATTAAATAATGAGAGTCTTTTCTGTTTCCTGTGACTGAAGTTTAACTGGTATGCTTCTAATCACTCTTACAATCAATCTGAAGTCCTTACCAAGGCTACAAGCTCAGATGATCTGGCCCTTAGCTACTCTCACTGGGCTCTTGCTTGAACATGCTAAGCTTGGCCCTATTAGGGCTTTTGGACCTGCTGTTCTAATTCCTCTACATCTATGGTATGACTCATTCACCTTTTTCCTGTCCCTGCTCAAATATCACTTCCTCAGAGAGGCTTCCTCTGACCATCTATCTAAAATGTCACTCCCTATCATTCTTATCCCTTTATCTTCCTTTATTTCTCTTCATTATACTTAAAATTTATCATTATAGTATATATTTGGTTAAAGTGTATCTCCCCCATTGGAAAATAGGCTTTCTGTTTTTT
>NW_017731549.1:1111195-1188293 GCF_001890085.2 Hipposideros armiger
TAAAGCATAATAACATGAAATGATTGTTCTGTGATTACACATAGAATTAATCTGCACAATTCATTTCCTGAACATATATGCTTCCTACTGGAGATGGTACATACTTTTTAATTTTTTTGTTTAAGTGCCTGTTGCAAGATATTGTCTTTCAAATACGATTTAAATTGATACTGTATCCTTCTGTATCTAAATTTTCTAAAAGCTAAGACTTTCTTACAGATAATATACATTTTTTTGGTCTGAATTTAAATTTGACTGCATATCACTGCTGGTATAGCCCATTTATACTGGGGGTGCCAAAAAAATTTACACATTTTAAGAGATGTTATCTATGTATTACTTTTCGAAGTTGAATTGAATTATGTAGCAGTGTGTAGTATGATGTTCACTCAAAAGATGGTGTTAATAAAATGAATGCCAGCGTCATTCACTGTATTACAATTTTAATATAGTTTTTTCCTTTCTTAAAATGTGTATACATTTTTTGGCACCCTCTCTATTTAGGCTGAAAAGCTTCACTACTGTCTTCTCCCATAATGAAGGCAGTCCAGTCAAAACAACATTGTGTATATTGTTTTGGTGATCTGTGCTGACTTCAATGTCTTCTATAAATAATTTTTAATTGCTAATACTTGATATTTATTAAGGTGCAGTGGAATGGGCACTCTTAAACATTCTGATGGAAGTATAAATTAAAGCAATCTTGAGAGCTACTTGGCTTAAAAGAGTTCTTTAAAAGGTCTTACCCTTGATCTCAATAATCTCACTTATAGGAATCTAGTCTTAGAATATAATTAAGGTGAGGTCTTGTATTTTTGAACAAGAACATTCATTAAAACATCACTTTACAGTAGAGATTTGTAAATATCCTAAATGCTCAACAAAGAAGAATAATTAAATAAGATAAATATTACATATCCATTAAAAATCATTTTGGAAGAAATGGTTTAATGGCACTGGAACATTTTAGAATATAGTTATAAGTTTAAAAATTAGAACAATATATAATAATACATATGATATATATATAACATAACAATATAAAATAATATATCATATATACCCTACAATCCCAATCTTGTAAGGAAAAAAATTGTACATATAATGCATAGAAAAATGAGCAACAAGAAAGACAGAAAAATGTTAACAGTGCTTATACTTGGGTGGTAGGAATTTTATTTCCTTCTTTGTAATTTTCTGTATTTGGTAAATTACCTTCAATAAAAGCATATTATTTTGATAATCATGAAAAAAGTTATAAAACAGAATAAAAACTAATTTAAGGGGTTTAATTTAACACCTAACTATAGAATATAAAGCATCAAACAGCAGGTTGAAGCACCCCACTGGCCCTAGGTAAGGCCTATGCTCACTGCAACTGCTTCCCATCACATCTTTTTGTGAGGAGGTAACTGGTTCCTGATATCATTGAGCCCACAGCAAGATGAGAAAAGCAAGAGTGCCACGGGGTTAGTCCCAGCTCTTCTCGACTTGAAGCCCCAAAGAGAACCATTCCTCACCCTATATGCCCAATTGAACTGTCTGCGTTCATATTTTCTGATATAGATTGAATGTTTGTGTTCCCCCAAAATTTGTATGTTGAAAACTAACCTCCAAAGTGATGGTATTAGGAGGTGGGGCCTTTGGGAGGTGAATTGGTCATGAATGGGATCAGTGCCCTTGTGAAAGAGACCACAGATAGCTCTCCCTTGCCCCTTCTACCAATATAAGAGCACAGTGAGAAGACATATCTATGAACCAGGAAGCTGGTGAGAGCCAGACTCCAAATCTACTAGCACCATTGATCTTGGACTTCCCAGCACCTAGAACTGTGAAACAAATTTCTGTTGTTTATCAGCCACCTAATCTATAGTGTTCTGTTACAGGAGCCTTAATGGACTAAGATGTCTTCACTCACTCCTTCTTGGTGCTTTCAATTTCCCTGAGATCCACTAGTGTCAGGCAACTAACTGTACTAGGCCCTGGAAGTATGCAGATATAGTTGTTGCCTTCCTGGAGCTCTGCTGGGAAAAGCAGTAATAAAACAACGGCCTAACTGCCATAAAGAGGTAGACCCAAGATGCTTCAAGGGCTCAGAGGACACCTTAGCCCAGCCCGTAATTACCAAGAAAGGCTTCTTAGAGGAGTTGATGTATATTTCAGATTCACTCCAAATGCATGTATGTCTCTAACTCCTGCAGCCCCGCAGCATAGCTTGAATATTCTCTTACTTGTCCTTAGTCAATTCCATCTCTCATTCCACTTAGAAAGTTCCGAACCTGCCCCTCTTTTCTCACCCAGCTTACAACCTCCTTCCCCTCAGCAGTCAAACACCTTTCCAGAAAAATTTGTTTCTTCTTTTGTGTGCTAATCAGAGTTACATAATTGCCACCTTTCCATTTTCACCTTGGCTACTAGGAAACTCAGAGTTAAATATTAAAGTTCAATTGTTATTTGATCACATATTATCTGCCTTCTAAGTGATTTATGATTTTTAATAACAGTGATAATCACTATTTTATTATTAGGACTGAGGCCATCATATTTCAAGTACCTCAACTGTTTTCCAAACCCACTACTTTTCTATATCTCTACCTTCCTTCCTTTCTGTCCTCTAGTCTCAGGTGAATGCACTCAAATTTGTAAGTACTGTAGGTGACCTCTAATGGAGTTTCTTGGCTTGGCTTTCTAGCCTCTCTATAACCTTGCCATAGGACTAATTCTTGTCTACAGACATGCAAATAACTTCTGTCTGGTGGACAGACAATGCTTCTCTTTCCTACTCCCCCAACCCCCACCCCCATCCTTCCATCCCTGTGGAAAAATCCAGTTTTGCAATCATTTGTTAAATTCATGTCAATAGTCCTTTTTTTTTTCTCCCTAAACTGTGGGGGGTTTTTGTTTTGTTTTGTTTTTTTAGCTGAGCCATCCTGCAACCTGTTGGCAGCTCAGCAGCAGTTCAGCTCAGCTCAGGCCGGGACACGAACCGCTGTTGCTCAGAGCTCAAACTCTTGAGCGAGCTCTTAACCAACTGAGCCACTCGGCTAGCCCATGTCAATAGTCTTTTACTCCACATATATTTGTGCTGCTCTGACTTCTAATTGCTTGTAACATCTTTACAATTTCTCATTAAAAATATAGATTAATAATCTTTGACAGGTCTTCACTTTATATGAGCTCTGATTTGACCTATTTTGAAAATGATTCTTAACACTTAGATAAGCTTGTGAAAGATGACGTCTATGTGTCTTACTTTTACTTTTTACTTATTAATTACCCATTGAAATCTATCATCTGCACCCCACCTCCCACCAAAATATATATATATGTATATGTTTTACACTCATCAACCTTATACTGAAACCATTCTGAAAAAGATCAAACAAAGTGAACACTTTTCGGTCGCATCTTGCTGGAACTTGCTGCATTTGATACTGCTAAATCAGAGTAATATTGTCTAGTGGGAAAGACAAAGCCTCCATCTTATGGCCCAGTGTGTGCAACCCAAACTGTTCCAGCCACAGATGTCCCTGACCTTGGTTTCAGAATTTTATTGGAATTTCTTCATTCTCTTTTAAATCCTGGAGGAGGAAACTGGAAGGAACCCATACAGATGTCTATGTAATCACAACCGTCCCTCTTTTTGTGCCTACAAATGTGCCTCACCCTGGTAGGGAGAACTCGCCCCGCTATGCAGCTAAACAACTCAGATGCTTGATTCCTTCGAAAAAGAATGTGGTCTTTTCTCATAATATCTTGCAGTATTGCTCTTTTTAAAAAAAAACAAAAAACAACTCCCTTAGTTTTAATGTCCTCTTCCAGATGGAATACTCCACAGCTCAGTTCTCAGATCTCTTCTTTATACTTACTCTTCAGTGATTCCATTTAGTCTCAAGGCTTTAACTGGAGTTCCTATAGGAAGACATTTATATTTATTTCTCCAGCTCAGACTACGCCCTTGAACTTCAGATTTGTATATCTAGCCATGTCCTTGATAGCTCCCCTTGGAAATCTAACATGCCCAGACTGAGCTGCTGGTCTTTCCCCACCACCTTCGAAACCTGTTCCCCACATAGATCTACCCATCTTAGCAAAAGGCAACTTCATCTTTCTGGTTGCTGAGGTCAAAAACTAGAGTCATCCTTCATCCCCACCCCCACCCCTTTCTCTTACACTCAATCTGTCAGCGAACCCAGTTGGCTCTATTTTCAAAATGTGCCAAGACGCTCTCAGCGCCTCCTCATCACTGCCTCTGCTACCACCCTGATTCAAGCTGCCATTGCCTCTTCGCTGGATCGTGGCCTCCTAACTGATCTCTTTACTTTTGCCCTCATCCCCTCCAGGTCATTCTAAGACAGCAGCTGAGACAATATTTGTAGAACACAGGTCCGATCATGTCACTCCTTTGCGCAAAGCCCTGCCATGACTGCCCATCTCTTTCAGAGTTAAAGCCAGAGACCTTAGAGTGGATGTCAGGCCCCACATGATCTGCCCCTGATCCCCTACCAGAATTTGGATCTCATCTCCCCCTTCTACTTCCTTACCACTCCTGCCTCCTTGCTCATCCCTGAACATACTAAGCATGCTCCCACCTGGAGGTCTTTGCATGCCTGATCTCTCTACCTGGAAGACTCTTTGCCCAGACCTCAGCAGGGCTTGCTCTCTCCCTTCTTTCCAGCCTTTGTTCAAACATCACTTTCAGAGTGAAGCCTTCCCTGAGTCCCTTCTGTGAGATTACACCTGCCCTCAGGCTGACGCTCTGGTCCTCCCTTCCCTATCCTTTGCTTTTCATTTCTTCATAGCATTTGTCAGCATCATCTGACATTCCATTTATTTACCTTGATTTGTTTATTTTCTTTCTCCCAAAGGAAGGCTATCTATGATGCCAAGTTGACCTTATTTCTTCTTATTGAAAGGCAGCATAATGTCATGTTTATGTTTATGATCCCAGGTTATACAGTCAGACTGCCTGGGTTTGAGCCCGGTTGTATCATTTAACCTTTCTGTGCCTCAGCTTTCTTACCTTTAAGATGAGAAGAGTAAATGTACTTTTCTTGTAAATTTGCAGTAAGGGCTAAATAGGACAATGCATGTAAAGTGCTTAGAACAGTGCCTGGCACATGGAAAATATACAAATGATAATTTACTGCCTTGGTTTCAGGGCATGGGGGTAAGGCAGGTATTTGGTGTATTTCTTTCTCGTTTCCTTTTTTCTCTCTCTTTTATTCTTTTTAAGTGTCTGCTATTAATTTGGTATTAGGGTGTATAAATGAGGATTGGCTCGAAGAACTTCACCTACCCTTAATACTTGGGTGCAGAAACCCTGCAAAACATCCAAGCAAAAATATGGCCTCCTTTGCTCCATGGTGGCAAATGGCAGAACATAGCTAACGGCAACTTCTGAGTTTTATACATTTATAATCCAGGCCCTGAGAGGCGGATTTAACTCTCTGAGTCCCCAGTCCATTGGCTCATCGGCCTAACACAGTCCAGGTGTCCAACTCGGGTCCAATCAACTATGGTGACAGCATGGAGTCACTATGTGGCAGCTCCCACTGTCATAATATGGATGAAGTCGGCAGAGAGAATTTCTGAACTAAAGGGATGAGGAGAAGAGAATGCCATAGATATCCACTGCATTGTTACAAAATTATTACAAAAAATGTCATATTTTCTATAATGCTTATCAGATTTGAGTCAAAACTGGAAGATGTACCTGTAACAAATTTGTGTATTTCAGTTTCTTCAAAGAGACTCATATCTTGAGTATTCAAAGAGACTCTAACTTCTTGAATATTTTACATAGCAAACCCTGCCCTTTGAGAAGGTATACAGTTGTCTTGGAGATTAAGATTTTTTGTTTGTTTGTGTTTGTTCCTTTCTTCTATATTTAGGAGAAAATTACAGCTACATCAGAAATTGTATGTTTTGGCAGTTGATGTTTCTATATCTTTCTGCTGATAAATAAACTTTCAATATCTGAATTTTTGGGAAATGTAAATTAAATTTTACTAAAATATCTTTATGAATACATGCCTTGGTGCCTAAGCCAATCTGACAACTAGTGCAAAAGCATTACAAACACAAACAAAAACAAAAACAGCCAGGCTTCCCCCTTTCCTGCTAGGAAATTTATAGATAACATAATAAAGTAAAATCATTTATTTCATTTTGTTCTACCTGAGCTTGTATATTCTTCCACAAAGAGTGCCAGACTGGAGTTAATGTCTCCTGATCTAGTAGCCAGTAGACAAGTCACAATTGCTCTGGCTTCAGTTTTCCAATTTTTAAAATAAATTGATTAGAATTGATGTCTAAGGCACTCGAGATCTAATTGCAAACATTCATTGGATACTTCAGAGAATTTCAGAAGAAGATTAGTCTGTGTTTTGTAGACTCCAATAAAGCCTGGACTGCATGGATCATGAGGAGCTATGGGCTGCTCTGAAAGAAATGGCTGCACCTCAGCCCTTGGTTGTCACGATGTGTAACCTGTATTGTGGACAGGAAGCTGCTGTCAGGACAGAATATGGAGAGACAGAATGGTTTCCTATATGCAAAGGTGTCAGACAAGGGTGTGTTTTGTCTCCCTGTTTGTTTACTCTGTACACAGTACATATATGAAAAACTGAGCTAGACTCAGAGAAAGGAGGAATGAAAATCGGTGGAAGATCAATAACTTCAGATAGGTAGATGACACCATTTTACTGGCAGAAAGTAGCAATGATTTGAAACAACTTCAAAGAAGATAAGTGCCAAAGCAGGACTGCATTTGAACATCAAGACAAAAATCATGACTACAGAAGAAATACACAACCTTAATATAGACAATGGAGATATCGAAATTGTTAAATATGTTGCCTCCATTGGTTCAGTCATCAATTCAAATGAACATTGCAGCCAAGACATCAAGAGAAGGCTGAGACTCAGAAGGGCAGCAATGGAAGAATCAGGAAGATCATCAAGAGCAAGGATGTGTCATTAGAGACCAGGGCTAAAATCACCCACACCCTCATATTCCCAATTATTAATACTACACATGGATGTGACAGATGGACAGTGAAGAAGGCTGAAAGGAAAAAATTTGATTCATTTGAAATATGGTTTGGAGGAGAGCTCTACAGATACCCGAGACTACCAGAAAGACAAACAAGTAGATTCTAGAACAAATTAAGCCTGAAACATTGCTGAAAACAAAAAATGACAAAACTAAAGCTGTTCTACTTCAGGCACATCATGAAAAGGCAGGGTTCTCTGGACAAGACAACAATGCTGGGAAAAATAGAAGGCACCAGGTAAAAAGGAAGACCAAGCAGGAGATGAACTGACTCCATACAAGAAGCCGTAGGCATGAGTCTACCGGTGCTGGCTGAGTACAGGAGCTGTTGAGGACAGGACATGGTGAGCATCACGTATTCATAGGGTTGCCAGAAGTTGGAGCTGACTCAATGGTATGTAACTCACTAAGGGTCCCCCCAACTTCAGAAATCTCATTTTGCTAATTGTGAGTCTCAGAGAAGATAGGTAAACAGTTATTTATAGGACTCACACTTACTGTAGGGGCAGGAGAGCAAAAATAGTAATGGATCTTGAACTCCTCAAAATACAACCAGACATACTGTATTAACAAAGCAAAATTCAGTTTATTCAAAATCACTGCAGTCAGAGAGAACAGCACCTTAACAGAATCAAGAGGGTGGAGTCAGAGAAGAATTATATAGGATTTGGGGGGAGTCTGGGCTCAAGGAGTTTATGGCAGATATTTTAAAGTGGGGAACAGATTGGGATTGGGCAAGTTCGTGATATAATAGTTGAGGGCTAGTGGGTATAGTAAGGTGAGAATCTTGCAGTGAGTCTTGATAAATAAACCATGGTTTGATAAGGGAAACTGTTGTCTCAGATAAGCTGATTTGCAGGGATTTCCTAAAGAAAACAGTGAAGTTAATTTATTGGTTTATGGTTTTGTCTTCCTTGGGCAGTTTCCTGGAACAAATAACTCAGTCATGTTGACACAGGTGGTCTCAGTTCTTAGGCCTTTTAGCTCTATCATATTGATGCAGGTGGCCACAGCTCTCATGAACTTGAAATGGATAGAGAACAAAATAGCCTATAGCAGAGACACGTTTGATGAAATCTCTACTCCTGGCCTCTCTTGAGTTCCATACCCATCTATTCAACTTCCTACTTGACATTTCTTCTTAGATGTAGGAAATATTTCTCAAATTCCAAATAGAACAAATAACAAATTCCAAAGACAACTCTTCTTCATAGTCTCCATTTCAGTGAATGGCACCACTACCTACCCAGATATTGACGTTAAAAAGCCTAGGCACCCCTCTTTTCCTCATCTCCCCGCATGCTGTAACTAGTTTGTTGGTTGGACCTCCAAAATATGTGCCAAATTTAACCACTTAACATCTTCAATATTAGAACTCTAGTTCAAGCCATCATTATCTCTTGCCCAGGCACAGTGTCATTACAATATATTATCACCCTATCTTTCCTTTTCTAGACTAGAATTGTTTATTCCTATGTCAGGTCTCTTGTTCTTGTCTCCCTGTATCACTATGCCTCCAGATTTTTCCATAGCTCTGTCTCATTGTTGAGATCTTTCCATTAAAAGCCTTTATTTCTTCAGAGAGGACTTTCCTGAATCACCCTAACTAAAGTTGGCCTCTCTCCACCCATCACTCTATTCCATTGCCATATTTTATTTATTTTATAGTAGTCAGCAATTTCTGAAGCTATATTATTCTACACTTTGTTTCCTTATTTCCTGTCTGTCTCTACCCTGTGAGTATAAACTCCATCCCACCTACTAGGTTTCAGAACCTGTACCCCACTTCTTTGAACAGAACCTGGAACATAGTAAATTCTCAAGAAATAATTGTAAAATTCAAGAAGAACTTTTCAACAACAACAAAAAAATAGATAAATGAGCAGATGGACATATGGATTAATATATTAGTTATTTAAAAAATAATAAACATTTTGTGGTAATTTAGTCAAAGATGCTAAGTATACAATCTATCCTCATTGATGACTTAACAGGCTTATTTCATCACTTAAATTATGTTAATCGCCACCTTTCATCCAGTGAATCCCAATGTTAAGTAATGGAATTTGTTTCATGATGAATTGAAACAATTCACCATTGAGTACACTCAGATTCATAATTGGTATTTTTATTGGATTACCTAAAGAAAGGGAGAATGGTTAGTGATGAGAGGTAAGTTCAGGGAACATCTGAATCATTAACTGAGTAGCTCAGAGCAAAAACTAAAATCACTAAGAAAGCTTGACTTAAACTTAAAAGCTTCCCCAACTTAGTAGTATTTATTTATTTATGCAGAAGCTAAACGTTAAAATAACTTTCTTGGGTTTTGAAAATATATTTACAATGATGTTTCTTTGTTTCAGAATAGCAAAATTGAATTTGAGTGATTAAAATCAAATATACTGATTCTTATATACACTCTACTCAGCAACTTAAAGAGCACTGATTTTCAGTTGATGATGGGGAGGGGCTCCCCAAGGCAGTTCTCTGGAACATAACCCCTAGCTAGGGTCTGTGGTCAGAAAAAACGGGTGCTATGGAAAGTAACCTCATGGAGAGATCTGATCATCAATTCCTAAGTGGGCAGTTCAAGGTGGGTGGTCATGCCCCAGGCATATAACTTTTTAGTGAGAGGTTTATATTTGGCCTTAAAGCAAGCCCGATCCATTGTTTCAGTGCATCTGGGTTAACACACCTTTGAAATAAACTGTCATCACCCTCAGGAAAGCACATACTCTTGTTAACTATCCTGTAATCCAACTCCTGTCTTACCTTCTCCCACCTCCATGTAAACCTCCTTACATTCCCTCCTTGATTTCAAATGTATAAAAGAAGCTGCAAAATTGTTATCATCCAGAGCATTTGAGACCTTGCCCCCCGGCATGTCATTAGTTTGGCTCAGATGAACTCTTATAAAATTCTCTACAGGTTTGCATATTTCTTATGTCGATAATTCTAATATCATTAAGTTATATCAGCCAAGAAAACTTCGTGCTATAGTGCAAGGAAGCGAATGATAGTGACGGTGTGAGAAGCAAGCATAAAGATGAGTCTAAAAAAGCTGATGGAGAACCCAGGAAGCTTGTTCAGTTCATATAAACTTCAATAGATTAAGAACATACTTTTTAAACCACAGAACTAGGCCCAAAACTCCTTAACAAATATTAATTGAGCACCCACTATCTTCCGGGCACCGAACTGGTGATGAAAATATAAAGATTTTTTAAAAAATGCTACAGTCCTTGAACTTCAAGGTTCTTACTGTTAAGTGACTATACAGATGGAGACCTAAACAGGGTTCAAATCACCTAAGGCTTTGATCTCAAACTTTGGGGTTTCAATTTCATTCTAAGGACAAAGAAACGCTGTTGAAGGATTTAAGCAGCAGAGTGGCATGATTAGACTTTAATCTCACAGAGAAGAAATTGGTCTGTTGGAATTTTAGAGGATGATAATGGATGGGAGCTTGGCAGTGGAGGTTAGAGGCAAAGAAACTGAGAAACCATTTAGAAGGCTGCTGCAGTAAACCAGGCAAAGAGATGATGACCAAAACTAAGAGAGCTGAGCGAGAGATGGAAATACTAAGGAAATGGAATTGGTGGGACCCAGTGAATAGTTCAATAAAAGGAAGTGGATAATTAGGGAAAAGGAGACAGAAAATGAAAGGTTCATCAAAAGGATTTTGGCTTTTATTTATTTTCTTCAAGTTTTGCACCCTGGAGATTTTTTATGTGACTTTTTTCCAAACAAGCATTGCAAAGAAATCTCTAATGTATTAATTTCTTCCAAAAAATTTGCTATACTATAAATTGTGTTTGTGATTAGAAATCAGCAAAATGTCAGGAGGAAACATTTCTTAATTACAAATTTTCTTGTCATTCTAATTAAGATTTGGAAGCAAATAATTAATATGTTTAACAAAAAGAGTGGTAAAGATACCTATACTTTGTGTGTGTACACTAATAAACTCTTCGTGTTATTGGCAAATGTATGGTTCTCAAATTTTTAGTTGGAATGTGAAGTCACGGGTAGTAGTGATAAGACCGCTCATATTGGTTTTATGTGGACGAACTCTAAATTATCCACATTAGAAATGTTCTAACCACAATCTTTTCTAATTATCATGTTCCAAAAAAGTACCCTTCAATCAGTCAAATAATTACATTCAGTCAATTCTTATATATATCAACCATAAAGCAGTTTTAATAGTCTCTAAAATTTTTATAAAAAAATTTTTTTTCTTTTCTTTAAAAAAACAAAAAAACAAATGAGAGAAACTGGCCTTACTATTTTATCCATAGGTATAGAAAGCTCATCATTACTATTGTGTTAAATATTTCCCAGTGGACTTTCTATACTAAGACATGGTAACTCAAAATAAACCTGTGGCTGCATCTATTACATTTTTAGCAGAGTTTCTACAGTTTATTAATTATTTCAACTGGTGTTTTAAAATGCAAAGACTTCATGTCTTTGCTCATTAAAAAGATTTCTAAATAAATGTGCATTGACATAAATGTTCATTATGTGAATTAGTGTATAGACAATACATTAGGGCAATGGTGAAGCAAAGCACATGAACTTGGAAATAGAGCTTCATTTAATTATTAATTTATAAAATCTATGTGAAATGGATGTACTTACAGATATGCAAAATCATCTTAAAAGATTTGGGTTCATTGCCTGAGGAAGCCCTGGTTAGGGTCTAATTGATTCCATTAATATTTTCAAAAAAAGAGAATTAATAAACATACAAAAAACATGACATTAAAGACAAACCTGGTCCCCGGTTTTTGGTTTGTCTCAGTCCATGGAGAGTAGGAGCCTGTACACAGGACTCAATCTGTGGACAGACTGTTGGGCAACTCCAGAATTTCCTGTGGCAGGGACTTTGGGTGGCAACCCGTCCCCCGTGAGAAACTGCATTCACCAATTAGCACACTGTTTTCACTTCAATTTCACCGTTATTTAAGTTATTTAGGAGTGCTGAAGGAGATTAGGGGAGGCTAAAGGGTTCTCAAGCCATCCTCTGGTGCTCTGTTGCAGAGCTGCCTGTCTCAGGATATTTGGGGGACACTGAGATTTAGAGAAATCTGCTTTGATTTCCAATACCTGTTATATCAGTTATTGGCATGGTTCTTGCAGAAATTTACTCAGTCCTTTTGAATTTTGGTTTGCTTATCTGCAAATGGGAATAATAATATTTTCATCTTGGCTTGGTTATTCGGATCAAGATTGAATGTGTTAAAATGCCTAGTATATAGAAAGCAATGAATACGTGCCAGTTATCATTGTAATAGCTTAACACATTAAATACTTGTCATTTTGTCGCCTCCACCCTACATTTCTTTACAACTGTGTTCCTTTCCTATTGCTGCTGTAACAAATGATCACAAACACACTGACTGAAAACAAAATAAATGTATTATCTTACATTTATGAAGGTCAGAGGCAAAAATGGGTCTCACTGGGCTAAAATCAAGGTGTTGACAGGCTGTATTCATCCTGGAGCTCTAGGGAAAGGTTGATTCCTTGTTTTTTCCAGCTTCTGGGTACTATCCTTGCTTTGTAGCCCCCAGCTAGCAATTATGTCATTTGGACCTCTGCTTCTGTCATTACATCTGCTTCTGTAACTCTGACACTTCTGCCTCTTTTATAAGGACCCTTGGGATTACATCAGGCCTAATGGATGATCCCAGATAATCTTATAATCTTTCCATCTCAAAATCCTTAATTTAACCACGTTTGCAAACTCCCTTTTGCCATGTAAGGTAATATCTCAGGGTTCTTCAGAGAAACAGAACCAATTAGTGTGTGTGTGTGTGTGTGTGTGCGCGCGCGTGTGTGTGTGTGTGTGTGTGTGCTATTTATTATAAGGAATTAGCTCACATGATTATAGAGACTGGCATGTCCAAACTCTGAAGTATGGATCAGCAGGCTCCAGACCCAGGAGAGTGGATGGTGCAGATAAAGTCCAAATGCAGTCTTCTGAAGAATTCTCTCTTGCTCAGGGAGGCTAGTCTTTTTGTTCTATCAGGCCTTCAACTGATTGGACAAGGCCCACCCACACATGGAGGGCAATCTGTGTTCAACCATTTAAATGTTAATCTCATTCAAAAAACACCCTCCTGTTTGACACATAATTAACCATAACAACAGGTTTCAGGGATTAGGATTTAGAAGCCTTCGGGTGCTGGGTGATTATTTTGCCTATTACAAATAGCTAGCCCTCCATATCCATATATTGAGATCTGTGCTAACCTCTAAATCTATAAAAACAAGTTGCCTTGTTTCTGCTTTTAAGGAACTCACATTTAGTGGAGAAGACACATAAATTGATAAGTACAATACGATAGAGTAGGTGTAATGATACAGTTATGCACAGTATGCCATGGTAATACAGAAGAGAGGCAAGTAATGCAGCTTGGGGGTGGGAAGTGCAGGTGGAGAAGGTGGGGGTGACGAAGAAAGCTTCTAGAGGGGATGATGCTCAAGCTGAATTTTAAAGGCTATGTGGGAGTTAAAAACGGGAAAAAGGCATTGCAGTCAGAGGAATCAACCAGAGCACAGAGAAATAACTATTCCAATATGTCTAATTCTGCATTCACCTAGTAACTTCCTCATTGTAACTTAACTTCCCTTGAGGGATTTTTTTTTTCTCGTTTTGGTTTTCCTGTCAGGAAAGAATATGTTGACCAAAGAGCTCAAGTGTCCAGTTCTTTGCACAATAATATTTCCCAATGTAAACGAATAACTTGGCATTCAGGTGTATGAACCAGTCTTTGGGGTGTGGTAGGTGCTATTGGTTCTTTACCAAACAACTCCCTTCCCCTAATCCTTCCTAACAGAAATCCAATTTTGTTCAGAGATTTGGTAGCAATATATATTCAGGGATAGCGAGTCCCTTTGTAGACCCAGGGGACAAATTATGAGTGTTGTAATTCAATGGAAATATCCATTGAATTTTTTAAAACTTTTTTTATTACTATTAAAATACAGTTAGTGTTGTGAGTCACTATTGTGCATCCTTGAATTACATATTGATATATAGCACATGTAGGTAGCAATTATTCTCACTGCTGTGAAGTGCTTATCCTTTGCTCACTCAACAGGCAAACATTTCAAATTACAGTACATTAAGATGTCAGTGACAAAAGGGAACAGTCTAAAAATAAAGTGATTTTTAATCATTTTACAAAATGACTAACTCCTTTTCATCACTGAGCACATACTCTACATTCTTGCAAATCCTTCTTAGATTTATAAAGCCACAAGACATACTTCTAACTTTTCTTTTTCGGTAATTTAGTTTCCAGAAATAGTTGTCTCCCTGATTCTCCAGCATTTGTTATCAGAGAATTAGACTTGCTTTTCAGGCAAGGATGAATCTTGCCATGCACAAAGATAAACTAATATATACTTTGTTGCTCTTCTTGGTTACTTTTTATTTCCATTTTTGGCTCAAGCAGTACATTGATCTGAAATCTTCAGGCAAGACAAAGTGATTCTCAGTTCTCATTCATGAAGTGATGGAAATGTTCAAGAATACTGCTTCTATGTGTCAATAAAATCAACTTGCCACTTCCTTGCCCCCATGATAGCATTGAAAAAGTGGTCTGAAGGGCCTATGTATGAGTCAGGAATTTTTCGAGTCTTCTAAGGTCTAATGGACTTGATAAAACACTCGCTTTCCTTCATGGCTAATGAAAAGATTGTTTAAGGCAAGTCTGATGCCTGGTGAGCTCCACTGTTTGGATTGCCTTACTCTGCGAAGAGTTTTATTCATTTATTCTTTCAACAAATATTTATTGAATGCCTGTGATGGGATGGATACTAAAGGTATATAAATGACCAAGATAAAATTGGATCTCTGTTCTTCTGTGTTTCAACCTGGAGGGAATGGGATAGGGAAGCCTCAGTGTGTGAGAGAAAGTAAACGGCTTGTATTAACTGAGAGGTTTCTGTCTGCTAGTTACTCTACTGATTACTGCCGAGGCAGGATCACATTTAAACCTCACCCAAACCCGATGCAGAAGATATTTGTGTAATTACCCACATTTTACAGATGAGGAACTGGGTTAAGGAATATCTAACTTGCTTAAGACTGAAGAGCTTATGATCAGCACAGCCAGNATTAACTGAGAGGCTTCTGTCTGCTAGTTACTCTACTGATTACTGCCCAGGCAGGATCACATTTAAACCTCACCCAAACCCGATGCAGAAGATATTTGTGTAATTACCCACATTTTACAGATGAGGAACTGGGTTAAGGAACATCTAACTTGCTTAAGACTGAAGAGCTTATGATCAGCACAGCCAGGAATCCAACCTCGGTTTGCCTGAATTCAAACTCTGTCCACTTAAACACTATGCCAAAATGCCACTCTTTTACCTCATGGAGATAACTACCAATAAAATAAAAAAGACATTGTTTATTTTCTCATTTGAAAATAAGATGTTCTCCTTTATATTTGAGTTAAAGCACTTTCTCTATATGTGTGGCTATCCAATGGATGTCTTTGGGCCTAAGTACTATCCTTTCGCCCTGGGCAAGTGGGTTGTTGTCTTAACATAAGCCAAATAGAGAGGCCTCTAGTATACAGATTAGATTATACATACATTCGTACATGTATACATACATGATACAGAGATATATGTGTATGTGTGGAATTTTATATATACAGAGGGTGTCAAAAAACACATTTTAAGAAAGGAAAACTATTAAAATTGTAATACTAAATATATATATATATATCAATAACAAAAGATGAATACAAGTCACATTTGACTTCTGCAATTACAAGAGGCGCTCAAAATAGTTACCATCAGCATCCAGACACTTCTGATTATGGTGAACCACTGCTTGAGCAACGTTGACCAAAGTGTCCATTTGTATACATTTTTTGGCACACCCAGTATAGTGGAAAAGTCAACAACATGTGTGAATAAGTGGAGAATATCAGCACAGATGGAAACTTAAAAAAATCAAATGAAATGCTAGAAATGAAAAATATATCAGCTACGAAGAATTCATTTCATGTTCTTCAAAGTGTCTGGACACAGTGGAGAAAGTGGTCACTGAACTTGAAGACATTTGGGGCAATAGACATCACCCAAACTAAAACACAAAGAGTAAGGGTAGATTAAAATAAAAACAGATTACAATATCTAAGACCTCTGGAACAATACCAGTGATCTAAAACATGTAATTGGAGCCCAAGAAGGTGAGATGAAAGTGTGGGGGAGTTTTGAAAAATGTCCCAAACATTTTTAAAGACTTCAACTCACAGAACCAAGAAGCTCAGCAAACTACAAGTTAGGTAAATACAAAGAAAACACGCATATGTACATTATAGTCAAACTACATGTACATCTTTAAAGTGCTGAAAGAAAAAAAATGGTCAACCTACAATATACCCAAATGATTCCTTAGCAATAAATACAAAATACATTTTCAGACAGATAAATGAGAGAATTTGTTGGCAGCTGACCTAAACTACAAGAAGTAATAAAAGACCAAAAAAAGAAAAAGAAAAAGAAATGGTAAAAGAAATTTTTTGTTCTAAAGGGAAATGATACCAGATAAAAGCCAGATCAGCAAGATGGAATAAAAACACCAAAGGCCTAACATATCTTTTTAATGTTCTTTATATATACAATATTATATGTGTTTATATAATATTGCAAATGTTTTATATATCTTATATAATATGTTACATATATTTCATATATGCATAGAAAGATAGGTAGGTAGATGGATAAATAGATAGATAGATAGATAGATAGATAGATAGATAGATAGATAGATAGATATTGGGTTGTTGGAAAAGTCATGACACATTTTTGCAATGAAAAACATAGAAAAAATATGTCATGACTTTTCCGACAACCCAATAGATAGATACATATAGATATCTGTAATCTGCAAAAATTGACAGGAAACTATTATGGGAAATAAAGTTTCCATTTATAAGGTCAAGGAAAAAAACCCCACAAAGTAATTTATAAAATGCTATTAAGAGTGGTATAGAGTTATTATAAATACATTCAGGCATCAGCAGGAGTGCTCTCACCCTGGAATTCTGAATTCCAGATATGGTTGGCTCAAATCCCACATTTCTTCTCCTCTCTCTCATGCCCAGAATTCTTGGTTTATTCTCTGCATATTTGTGTCTATTCCTTTATCTCTACCATGACACTGATGCAAGCTGGGGCCTAGCCCATGTGCTCTGTTCCTCTCTCCCACCCCAAAGTCATCTTGAATAAAAAAGACTATCATAAAGCAAACATTAGGGCTGGCCGAGTGGCGTGTTGGTTAGGAGTTGGCTTGGGATGCCAGCTCTGAGCAGCAGGGCCTCAGTTCAGATCCCACATGAGGGCCAGTGATGCTGTGCCCTCTACAGCTAAGATGGTGAACAACAGCTCGACCTGGAGCTGGGCTGCTGTGAGTAGCTGGCGTAGGCTGCAGTGGTGCTGGCTGGCAGTGGGCGTGAGCTTTCTTGAGCTGCCCTGAGCCGCTGTAAGTGGCCATCCAATGGCCGGTGAGCAACTGCCTCACCCAGGAAGAGTGCAATGATAATACCAACATGGCCCAGTGAAGCGACGTCCTCCACAACTAGGCTGAAGAACAAAAGGACAGCAACTTGTCTGTTCCCCTTCCCCGATTCTCCAACACTGTTCCCTCCCCTAAACCCCCAATAAAAAAATCTTAAAAAAAAAAAAGCAAACATTATACTGAAGGTAGATAGGAGCCTGCATATCCTACTTCAAACAACAGAAAATTGCTTGTAGAACATTCTTGTTCTAAAATGTTCCTTGTTCATCTCATTGGTAAAGTTTTCTCACTGGCCCCTTCATCCATGTACCACTTTCACATACTTTCACCATCACATAAGCTTCTCTTTTTGTCCTGCCACCTTTCTGATCTTTTTCTTTTCTCTTCTCTTTTAGAATGAAATCAAAATTTTCTCATATTCTCAAGCAGAGAAATTTAGCCACCCCTCTCATTGCTTTGGCTCCTGTCAACACCTCCACCTTCTCCCCAGAACTGTTTCATTGTATAACCCCAGGGGCCTCACTTACATTGTAGTACATGTAAATGGGACTCCCTGGAGTTGTGCAGTGCACAGACTGAGTATGGGGCAGTGCTACCCCTACTTTATTAAGGTATTTTCCTAATCAAAGACTATTCTGGTGTCAGCTATTATGCTAATAATCTCCCATGAATTTTACATAAAAGACCTACAAAACCTATAGGAGGTTGAAGAAAGACTAAATAAGTGGAAAGCTATGCTATGTACTTGGATGCAAAGTCTAATGTAAAAATGCCTATTTTCAAATTCATTCCTGGTGTCATCAATTCTAATTAAGATATCAACAGGTTTTTAAATTTTTTTTTCTGGCGTATGACAATGAATTTTACAATACATTGAATAATTGAACATAAGAAAATGACAAACATAAATGTTTTGGAAAAAAATGAGAATAGTAGACCCTTTAATTATCACAAACACACATAACTGTCGTCTATATAGTCATCTAATTAGCTAGTTTCCCATCTAGCTAGCTAGCTAGCTTTGATCTAGCTTTTGTGGACATCTGAAGTATATCTTTTCTTTTAATAACATCTTCCCTTCTTCAGGAGCAGAGTATCACCCCCATGATGCATCCCACATGGATTTTGTGGAGCTGCCAATCACTGGACCCCACTCCCTGGCCTAAAGGTGGACATGGAATGTAGGCAGGACCACTCTAACAGTAAATTATCTTCTTGGCCATAATGATTGGTCCAAGGATAAATTAATGACTCAAGTCACTCGGAGTTTTCCCTGGAAATATTCAAAATGAAGCTGAGAAACATATATCCTTTTCTGGGAGAGATAACTGGGATGATGTAAGCCCAAGACTGCTGGCAGATATGTTTTCTGCCGGTGGAAAAAGCCCATCTGTTACAGGAGAGAATGAAGCCAAGCAGAAGTAAGTAAACATGAGACATGGAATTAGCAAGACAGAAAATCCTGGAGGTCTTGAGTCCCAGTTTGAATTTCTGATGCTCCAGAACCTACCTGGTCCCTGAAGGTCTTCTTTCAAATCTCAAAGTTTTTCTAATATATTTCTAATAACTTAGACATAGAGATAGAAATAGAGATAGAACTGCAGGGACTATTTTGCCTTTCTTTGCCCACCACCTTCCTGGTTACCCTACCCAAAGGAGGAGAGGAAGAGATTAGTCAGGTTCCCAGACACATTTTAGGGTTATGATTTCCTAATGGATGATTTCACTCTTAGATGATGATGGTGGTTATGGTGATGATGGTCATGGTGGAGACAGAGTGTTAGTACTTGTAATAATACCAGCAGCACTAGCTCTGCTGTTGAGTGTGCCAGATGGTGTCTGGATATCCTGGAGTTTCTCCAGGTATTATTTACCTCTGGGGTTGAAGTGGGGCTCAGTGGCTTGGGAAAGTAGATAATAGAGAGGCCATAATCGGTATAGAATAATAGAATCTGAGCAGACAAATGCATGATTCATTTTATACAAACTCTAAGGGAGTTTGCCAAGGGTGAAACTCTCCAAAGTTCTCTACTAAGAACACTGAAATTTCCCTTATTGGGGGAGAATGTGGACACATTTCATCTTAGCTTTAAGCCATGTGACTTCAGTTGTGTATTTCTTCGGGTTATTCAAGAATCGTAAGGCCATCAAGTGTACCACACCACTGAGACAGCTCAAGGTTCCCATTTTAACTCTTTTTTGTTATTTTATTCAATTTATTGTGTTGACGATGGTTAGTAAAATTACATAGGTTTCAAGTGTACATTTCTGTAATACATCATCTATATATTGCATTGTGTATTCACCACCCAGAGTCACTTCTCCTTCCATCACCATATATTTGACCCCCTTTACCCTCTTCTACCACCCTCCCACCATCCCTCTGGTAACCACTAAACTGTTCTCTGTGTCTGTGAGTTTTTGTTTGTCTTGTTCCCTTGTTGTTTTTGGTTTTATATCCCACATATGAATGAAGTCATATGGTTCTTGACTTTTTCTGTATGACTTATTTTGCTTAGCATGATAATTTCAAGATCCATCCATGTTATTTAAAAAAAAAATAAAAATTCCATTCTAACTCTTCCTGGCCTGCTTTCCCACCATTACCTCTCATTTTTGTCATCTGGATGTTTTTTCTTCCTCTTATTTAGGGAGTTTGTACAACTCTCCGATGAGTCTTTCTTCTGTCTTGGACATTCATTCATTGATCCATCTATTTATTGAAATCTGTATTTAATGAGTATCTACTATGTGCCACTCATTATGCTAGTTGTACTCCACGAGTTTTTAGCCTGGTAGGAAGACAGACATGGACACACTTTAATAGACAATTGCTGAACCCAGCCCCATTTCACAAGGCCTTGGTATGGTCGATCTAACAACCTTTCCTCAGTACCTCAGTTTCCTGACCTTTCTTTTCTGTGTGATATGCTCAGTCTCCTCCGGGAATATAGCTGGGGACACTTAGTTCAACCTTCCAATCATAGGCCAGTTCTAGCAATTTCTACGTTCCTTGTGTCCTACCTTACAGAGCAGGGGAAGGGCTGCCCATACTGTCCCACATGATGCCTTCCTCTGTAGGCACACCATAGTACCAGGGCCACCAGCCATTGTTCCAAAGGACCTGGGTTTTTCTAGGGCAGGGCTGTGAAGTGGGAAATTTGCATATCCCTCATCCTACAAAACAGTTCCTGCTGCCCTACAGAGATGTCAGTGGGAGGGCAATAGGAGGACTTATGGACTGGAAGACATGGGGTAGAAGTGGCTTCACTGTTGGCTACTGAAAATATAATTCCTTACAATTTTCTTACAACTTTCTTACATAATTCCTTACAACTTTCTCTCATAACAGAATAATAGAATTCAGTAGTTCATTTATATTAGTACTTGTATTATCTATGTAGATTAAAAACTGACTAACTTTTAAGTATCTCTTTCATACACTTTTGTTTACTCTGCTTTCATACTTCAATTTATTACCATCTTAAAATTCCACCTACCATGACAGCGGCTTTAGTTACTGTTTAATTTTATAGCAGAGTGTAATTGTGGTTTCTACTGTTTTATGGATTGTGTAGTGAGGATAAGTTTTGAGCAAATTAAAAAATGCATTTTATTATGAAAATAGCATATGCTGCACAAACAGAAATATTGCGAAATAAAAAGAAATTACCCTGTTCATTTCTCTTAAATTCCACTTCCCATAAGTCACATTATTTTGTTTAAGAATATACAATTTTTTCTCACAAATCCCATAAATGAGCTTACACACACACACACACACACACACACACACACACACACATTTTATACTTAGCTTTCTCCACTTAACAATTTGTCCATGTCATTATAAATATTTCATAGTATGAATGTACTGTAATACAATTAACTGTGTATCTGTTAAAATATAATTAGAATGATTTTAGATGTTTCACAATTACAAACACTACTGGAATAAAAAAAAGCTTTGTAATATATATTCTTGCATGCTTATGTGCTGTGTATCTATAAGACAAATTTCTAGAAATGAAATTGCTGGGTCAAAGAGAGATACATTTGAAATTTAGAGAGACACTATGGAAATGCCATCCAAAAAGGTTGTACCAGCCTGTGCTCTTACCAGCAGCATGTGCCTAGAGCATCTGCTTTCAATCTTTGCCAATCTGGTAGCGAAACATGGCCTATAGCATTGTCATTTTAATATGCCTTTCTTTCATCGTGAAAGAGATCTAGCATCTGATCATATATTTATTAACCATGTGTATTACCTTTTCTTTATCCTGTATTCTTTTTATGACTGGATTTTTTATATTTTAGATAATTTCCAAGAAAGAAGATACATGTTTTTCAATTTCACCTTTAATGACTCTGAAGTTTTTAAAGCATACAATTAAAATTAACATTAGATTCATGCCAGGGTCATAGGCAATTAAATCATGATTTTTGGTACAAGTAAGAGACATCCAGTCCATCTGGGTCCCCGTGGAGTTTCCCCATTCCCACAGTGCAAAGCAGCAGTCTACTTGCATTTGTACTGTCATTCTTAACACCAGGAAACGAGTCTCACGTCCTCTTTCAAAAGCTGGACAATATGGCTTATTGTCGCCTCAAAAATTGGAGCTCAAAAATATAAAAATCATGGAGGATGGATTGGCTCCATGCCAACAGCACAGAAAGCTGCTTTTCAGAGGTTATATAAAAAGGAGGTAAGAAACGAAATGATTCTGCCATGTGTCAAACCAAAAAGCTGGAATCGGCCCAGATCTCAAGCGCAGCTGTGAAAGTGACAGGAGGCAGTGGTCAAGTGCAAAGGAGAAAATCGCTAGTACTGGGGAGAGTCTGAAGAATGGAATACCACACAAAGATTAAGCAAAGGACCCATTTATCTTTGTTTAAATTCAGGTCAAGTGGCTCTCCAACAGAGGGAAGCCCCCGAGTAGGACAAACCAACTGTTTTAGTGTTAGTTTGTTTGGTGGTGGTGGTTGTTTCTGGTTGCAAGCACGGGAGCTTGGTTCAAACTATTGTAGTTCAGGCTGAAACAGAATTCACTGGTTTATATAAATGGAAGTTGAGGATTAACAATTTTCTAGCATCAATTAGTTCTGGGCTGGGATAAATCCTACTTGGTTGTGGTGTATAATTCTTTCTAGACATTGTTGGATGACGTTTGCTGGTATTTTGTTGAAAATGTTTACATCTGTATTCATGAGAAACTTTGGTGTATAGTTTACTTTTCTTGTAACATCTTTGTCTGATGGTGACATTAGGGTAATGCTGGCCTCATAGAATGAGTTAGAAAGTATTCCTTCTGCTTCTAGCCTGTGAGAGATTGTAGGGAACTGGTATAACTTCTTCCTGAAATGTTTGATTAAGGTACATTTTTAAAGCATAGTTTTCATTTGGAAATTGTATGGTAGCTTAGGTTTAAAGAGCTCAAGTCCTAAGCAGGGTTTCCTGACTTATCATGACAGGAAAAGGAAATGCTAGATCACCTAGAAACCCGCCCTTTGTTTTAGAGCATTCTTCTCCTGATTTCTAGAACACCTATTAAAAATCTACTATATGACAGCTAGCATTGGTTAGGCGATTGAAAAACAAATAAACATACGTACATACACATAGATATACACATATGTGGATAAATAAATATATACCCATTACTTTTGTTTAAAATTAGGTTTTTTTAAATTTTTGATGTAATTTCAGACCTTTGCTGCAATAACTGTGCAAAGAGTTTCCCTATATCCTTCACCCAGATTCCGCAGACATTAACATTTTATTATCATTTTCTCTTTGAGACTTTCAGACATGATGTCCCATTAGCCTTAAGTACTTCAGCATGTGTTTCCTAAAAACAGGGACTTTTTAAATATAACCACAATACAATGACTAAAATCAGGAAGTTAACATTGATGCAAAAGTATTGTCTAATATACAGGTCATATTCAAATTTTGCCATTTGTCCCAATAATGTCTGCTATAGGGAAATAAAATTCTGGGTCATATGTTGCATTCAGTTTTTATTTAATTTGGAAGAATTCCACAGTCTTTCATGGCATTGACATTATTTTTAGGAGCACAGGCAATAATTTTGTAGAATGTCCCTCAATTTGGGCTTGTCAGATGTTTCTTCATGATCAGATTCAGGACATGGCTTGTGGTAGGAATATCACAGAAGTGCTATTGTCTTCTGAATGCATCACTTCAGGAGGCATATAATGCCAATTTACACCATGTCTCTATTTTTAAAGTGCTTAGCTCTAGGATCGGTGACAGGCACACAGAAGTAACTGTGATATGGTCTGATTAGCACAATCTGAGAGGTGTATGTGTGTATTTCAGACATCTTTTATTCTTTCCTCATCTTCTCTCGGCACACTTTTTGCTTCAGCCATTGCTGCCACAGCCAGCTTCGCTCTGTCATGGCCCTGCCTCAAGTACGTGGAGTATCTCTTGCTTTTGGCAGTAGGGCTTCTCTGCCATGACCACATGGGGTGCCCACAGAAGCCCACCCAGCTGTTTTGGCAAAAGCACAGACTGCGGAGTGTGAGGGAGTTGACATTTACTGGGGCAACCTTTTACCACTGAAGAGGAGAGCCAGTGAATCAGTCATCTCTTCTTCTGTATCAGATAATTCAGATGATTCTGAGGCACTGCTCACACAGCTCCCAAAGGGCTCTCAACAGGATCAAACCCCAGATGCCCACAGGGTTGGCGAGTTCAATAATGCGCTCTGGGGTTGGCTTTCTTTCCTTCCATTTACCATCCTTCTCCAGATCCCCATTCCTGACCCATGGAATCACTTCTCAAAGTAAACCAACTGCATCCAAGTCCTTGTCTCAAACTCTGCCTTTTGAGGGACCCACAATAAGACATTTGATATCAGAAGCAGACTGTACGCAAACACCCAGAGAGGGATTCTGGAACTGAATGCCTCACCACTCAGACACTCCCACTGCTGATGGAAAGTATGAGAGGTGATAACCCTGGCCTGACTCAGCATCACTAAGACTTTCACTGTAGATGATTAGGATGAGGTGTATGAGTAGATAGAAAGTCGAGCATTTGCATATGAACTTTGAACAGTTCAAAGACAATGATACGTATAAGACCTATGGATTGACTCAATTTTGTTAAGGGCTCTTGAAGACTTAAAAAAGAAAAGGAAAGGAAGAAGAAAAGAAAAGAGAATAGGTTCAAATGACTAACTTTCAATTCTAGGCAGGCTGTGAAACTCGAAAGCATTATTTAAAGAGATGCTTAACTTTTGCCTCCACAGAGCAAACCGTGCTGATAATCAGACTCCGGATTGAATTGTAAGGTAACATAGCTACAAAGGAGACTGAAAATGCTGCCTTGACACGTCTTCTATGCCAAAGGATAGGGAAAGAATAGAGCCCTGAGATTTGCAACAGTATTTTGGTGGACAAACTAAAGAAATTTAAACCCCCACGTTCTTCTGAATTCTGTGATGGTACAAGTAGCTCCTCCCTCTGCTTTGTTTGAAGAAAATAGCCTTCCCTTGTGTGGAGACTCTGCAAAATCCTCAGATAAGGCAATAGTATATAAATAAACAAAGAATTATAAGATCTGGCTAATATTACCTGAAGGAAGTGAGGATACAGGCATACAAGTGAATTTTGAAAGTGCTGCGTCAGGGAGGGCAGAATATAAACGTGAATAGGAGAGAATTTATTGACGTTGAAGAACACTTGGAGTTTCATGACATTGCAAGGACTTATGAAGCTAGTCCTAATATATCACTGGAATGGCTCCCTAAAGCTTGGGTAGGATGAAGTCCTATCGCACACGAAGGAGAGATTTTAGAAGTGCCTTGACTACCGTGAGGAAGGTGTCAGAAGGCTCAGGGAGGTTAGAATGTTAGAATAAATTTATGAGACCTGAGGACCTACCACCTGATTATTTTTCTTGTAAGGGCCCAGAGGACATACTCATCACTTGGGCAGTGAAACATACAGTGGTGAGGGTACCACTGGCATGTTTGAGAAGCTCAGTGGTAGCTCTTCGCTGTAGTTGACAGTGAGAGATGCTGCTATGGAACCGGGCTTCCTAATATCAGTTGGATTGATAAGAATCTCAAATAGCAGAGGCCAGATGGTAACATTTGACTGACAGAAGGAAAGTGTACATAATTATGATAATGGACTACAAAGCCAGAGAGGCAACCAGAGTGTCTTCACCCACGGGGGTCTGTGATAATGATTAATAGACCATGGTGTTCCTCAGGGCAGCTTAAATGAGCATCCACTAGGGTGTTACTTGACCTGTATGTATAACCAGAAAAAATCAACAGCTGGTGAACAGAAAGCTGATGCCAGCTGTCTCAATGGAAAATTACAACCTCTCCCCGAGTTTACAGATTTAAGCTAGTGCTCAGACCCGAAGGGGAGGCTGAGGACAGACCCAGAAATACTAGCACATGTATACATACTACATATTCCTCCAATTGTTCTCCAAAAGGACACACACCCACTTATGGAGAAACTGTACATTAAGAAAAGGGAAATAAATAGGCATTTCTGTTATTATTATTATATTTATTGAGATGACATTGGTTAATAAAATTATATAGGTTTCAATTGTACAATTCTATAATACATCATCTATATATTGCATTGTGTGTTTACCACCGAAAGTCAAATATCCTTCCATATATTTGACCCTCTTTACCTTCTTCTACCAAATCCCCACCATCTTTACCCTTGGTAAACTCTAAACTGTTACCTGCATCTGAGTTTTTGCTTGTTTGTTTGGCGTGTTACTTTGCTGCCAACAGTTTTATATCCCACTGTGAGTGAAATCATCTGGTTCTCGACTTTTTCTGTCTGACTTATTTAGCTTTGCATTATAATGTCAGGGTCCATCTATGTTGTCACAAATGGCAGTATTTCATCTTTTCTTATGGTTGAGTAATATTTCATTGGATATATGTACCACTTTTTTCTTTATCCAATCATCTATCGAAGGACACTTTGGTTGTTTCCATGTCTTGGCCACCACGAATAATGCTGCAATGAACATAGGGGTACATATATCTTTACAGATAAATGTTTTCAGATTTGTTGGTAGCTATCCAGAAGAGGGGTTGCTTGGTCATATGGTGATTGTATTCTTAATTTTTGAGGAACCTCCATACCGTTTTCCATAGTGGCTGTACCAATTTACATTCCTAGCAACAGCATATGAGGGTACCTTTTTTTCCCACAACCCCTCCAACACTTGTTAGTACTTGTCTTATTGATGATAGCCATTCTAACAGGTGTATGGTGGTATCTCATTGTGGTTTTGATTTTCATTTCCCTAATAGCTAGTGAAGTTGACCATTTTTTCATATATCTGTTGGCCATTTGTTTGTCTTTTTGGGAGAAGTGCCTGTTCAGGTCCTCTGCCAATTTTTTAATTGGATTGTTTACTTTTTTGTTGTTGAGTTGTATGAGTGTTTTACATATTTTGGATATTAGCCTCTTATTAGACGTGTTGTTTGCAAATATCTTCTCCTATTCAATTGATTGCCTCCTTGTACTGTTGATGGTTTCTTTTGCTGTGCAGAAGAAGCTTTTTAGTTTGATATAGTCACATTCACTTCTTTTTGCTTTTACTTCCCTTGCCTTTGAGGTCAAAGTCATAAAATCCTCTCTGAACCCAAGATCCATAAGTTTAGTACCTATGCTTTCTTGTATGCAATTTATTGTTGTAAGTCTTATGTTAAGTCTTTGATCCATTTTGAGTTAATTTTGGTATATGGTGTCAGATAGCAGTCTACTTTCATTCTTTAGCACAAAGCTTTCCAATTTTCCCAGCATCATTTATTGAAGAAGCTTTCTTTTCTCCATTGTATGTTTTTGGCTCCTTTGTCAAAAATTATGTGCATGTATATATGTGGGTTTACTTCTAGGTTCTCAATTCTGTTCCGTTGGTCTGTGTTTGTTTTTCTGCCAATACCATGTTGTTTTGATTATTGTCATTTTGTAGTATAAATTGAAGTCAGGGAGGATGATACTTCTGGCCTTGTTGTTTTTCTCTCAGGATTGCGTTGAATATCCTGTCTTTTGTGATTACATACAAATGTGATAATTTTTTCTTCTATTTATTAAAAAAATGCTATTGGAATTTTGATGGGGATTGCATTAAATCTGTATATTGCTTTGGGCAGTATGGCCATTTTAACTATTTTGATTCTTCCAGTCCATGAACATGGAATATCTTTCCATTTTTTTGTGTCTTCTTCAATTCTTTTAATAATGTCTTCTAGTTTTCAGTGTATAGGTCCTTCACATCCTTTGTTAATTTATTCCTAGGTATTTTATTTTTTGTTGTAATTGCAAAAGGAATTTTTTTCGTTATTTTTCTGAAATGTCATTGTTAATATATAGGAATGCAATAGATTTTTGTACACTTATTTTGTATCTTGCAATTTTACTGTATGTGTTTATGATTTCCAATAGTATTTTGGTGGAGTCTTTAGGTTGTTCTATAAAAAGAATCATGTAATCTGCAAAAAGTGACAGTTTGACTTCTTCATTACCAATTTGGATGTGCTTTATTTCTTTCTCTTGCCTAATTGCTCTGGCTGGGACTTCCAATACCATGTTGAGTAACAGTGGTGACAAGGGGCATCCTTTTTTCCTGATTTTAGAGGAAAAGCTTTCAGTTTTTCACTATTATAAAGTATGATATCAGCTGAGGGTTTGTCATATATGGCCTTTATTATGTTGAGGTACTTTCCTTCTATACCAATTTTATTAAGTGTTTTAATCATAAAGGAATGTTGTATATTATCAAGTGCTTTTTCTTCATCTATTAATATGATCATGTGCTTTTTTTAGGGTTTTTTTTTATTGGAGAATTGGGGGGAGGGGAACAGTGTTGGGGAATCGGGGAAGGGTAATGGACAGGTAGACAAATTGCTGTTTTTGTTCTTCAGTCTAGTTGTGGAGGACGTCGCTTTACTGGCCCATGTTGGTATGATCATTGTGCTCTTCCTGGGTGAGGCAATCAGTGGTTGGTCATTGGTCGGCCGCTCACAGTGGCTCCCAGCAGCTCACACTGGCTGCCGGCCACTCACGCTGGCTGCCAGCCACTCATGGTAGCTTGTGGCAGCCCCGCTGCAGCCTATGCCGTTGCCGGCGACTCACAGCAGCCCAGCTCCAGGTTGAGCTGTTGTTCATCATCTTAGCTGTAGAGGGCACAGCATCACTGGCATTCAATGTGGGATCCGAACCACAGCCCTGCTGCTCAGAGCTGGCGCACCCAAGCGAGATCTTAAACAGCTGGGCCACTCATCATGTGCTTTCTATCCTTTATTTTTTTTTTATGTGGTGTATCACATTGATTAATTTGCTTATGTTGAACCACCCTTGTGCCCTTGGAATGAACCCCACTTGATTGTGATGCATAGTCTTTTTAATGTATTGTATTTGATTTACTAATATTTTGTGTAGGATTTTTGCATCTGTATTCATCAGAGATATTGGTTGTAGTTTTTTTGTTTGTTTGTTATCTTTACTAGCTTTTGGCATCATGGTAATTTTGGCCTCATAAAATGAGTTAGAATGTATTGTCTCTTCAGTTTTTGGAAGAGTTTGAGGACAGGTATTAAATCATCTTTGAATGTTTCATAGAATTCAATAGTGAAGTCACCTGATCCTGGACATTTGCTTTTTAGGAGGTTTTTGACAATTGTTGCAATTTCCTTGCAGTTGATCAGACTATTTAGATTTTTCAGTTCTTCATGATTCAGTCTAGGAAGATTATATATTTCTAAAAACTTGTCCATTTCTTCTAGGTTATTGAATTTGGTGGCATAGTCTTTCACAGTATTCTTGTATGATCTTTTATATTACTGTGCTATCTGTTGTAACTTCTCCTCTTTTATTTCTAATTTTGTTTATGTGTTCATTTTCTCCTTTTTCTTTAGTGAGTCTAGCCAGTGGTTTGTCAATCCTATTAATATTTTCAAAGAACCAGCTCTTTGCTGCATTAATTTTTTCTATTGTTTTTTTTTTGTTCTCTATTTCATTTAATTCTGCCTAATTTTTATTATTTCCTTCCTCCAGCTGACTTCGGGCTCCATTCTAGTTCTTTAACATGTAATGTTGTTTATTTTGGATTTTTCTTATTTCTTGAGATAGGCTTATAGTGATATAAATTTCCCTCTCATTACCATTTTTGCCACATCCCAAAAGTTTTGATATGTTGTATTTTCATTCTCATTTGTTTCTAGGTACTTTTCAATCTCTCCTTTTACTTCCTCTTTGACACAGTTGTTATTCAGTAGCATGTTTTTTAATCTCCACATACTTCTGGTTTTCCCATTTTATTTTTGCAATTCATCTTCAATTTCAAAGCCTTGTGGTCAAAGAGTATGCTTGGTATGATTTCAGTTTTTTTAAATTTGCTCGGGCTAGTTTTGTGTCCCAATGTATGGTTTATCCTTGAGAATGTTCCATGTGCACTAGAAAAGAATGTATAGGCTGGTGTTCTCAGATGAAGTGCTCTGTAAGTATCAATTATGTCCATTTGCTCCAATGTGTCATTTAAGGTTGATATTTTCTTACTGATTTTGTTTGAATGATCTATCCACAGCTGTCAAAGGTGTATTTAGGTCACCTACTGTAAATCTGTTTATGTCAGTTTCTCCCCTTAGTTCTTTCAGTAGTTGCTGTGCATATTTTGGTGCTCTCTGACTGTGAGCATATACATTGAGAAATGTTTTTTCTTTTTGTTGTATTGTCCCCTTTATCATTATGAAATGTCCATCTTTGTTTCTTGTTACCTTTTTTATCTTGAAGTCTGTTTCATCACATATAAGTATGGCTACACACACTTTTCTCTGGATGCCATTTGCTTATAGTACCGTTTTCCACCCTTTTGCATTGAGTCTGTATTTGTCCTTGCAGCTGAGATGTGTCTCTTGAAGGCAACATATGGTTGGGTTTCGTGTTTTGATCCAATCTGCTACTCTGTGCTTTTTTATTGGTGAGTTCATACCATTTACATTTAGGATGATTATTGATATATGAGGTTTTCCTATATCCATTTTATCTTTGTTTTCTGGTAGCTTGGTTTCTCCATTATTTCTTTGTCCTTGTGTTTCTATCTGTGATTTTAGTTTGGTAGTATCCTATGATTTTTTTCCCCCCTCTGTTTCCTTTTTTTTTTTTTTTTTAGATTTTTTTGGGGAATTAGGGAAGGGGAACAGTGTTGGGGAATTGGGAAAGGGGAACAGCCAAGTTGTTGTCATTCAATCTTAGTTGTGGAGGGGGCAGCTAGCTCAGCTCCAAGTCCAGTCACCATCTGGCTGCCTGTTGGCAGCTCATGGCTGCTCAGCTCAAGGTGCCATGTTCAATCTTAGTTGCAAGTGGGCACAGCCCACCATCCCATGTGGGAGTCAAACAGGAAATTTTGTTGTTAGGAGCACGTGCTCTCACCAGCTGAGCCATCCTGACACCTGTTGACAGCTCAGCAGCAGCTCAGCTCGGATGCAGCTCACTGACCCATGTGGGAATCAAACCAGTGACCCTGTTCAGAGCTCATGCTCTTAACCAACTGAGCCAATCAGCTGGCCCTGTTTCCTCTTTTTTTATGTTATGTTTCTCAGTTCTGGGGTGTGTGTGTGTGTGTGTGTGTGTGTGTGTGTGTGTGTGTGTGTTTACCATTAAGTTTAAAAGAAAGTTTAATATATACAGTAGTCCTTTTTCCTCTGCATGCATCTTATTTCCATTCCTTCTTGCAAATACAAACTTTTACCCTCTCTTCTTTTAAGTTTTTGTTGTCACAAATTATCCCTTTTTATGCTGTGAGTTCATTTCTGAGTTGCAGTAACAAATTGTCTTCTTCATCTCTTTTTTTTTTTAATGTTTTTGTCTCCTTTACCCTTTGAGTTATGTTTAAGTGTATAGTGTCTTATTCTGTGGAGGGGGTTGCTATTTCCTGCTTTTGTGTGTCTGTTAGTAATCTTACTCATAGTTTTATATCCCTTTGTCTTTTTGTTTCAGGTAGAATAACCTGCTTCAGTATTTCCTGTAATGCAGGCCTTGTGGTTGAAAATTCCTTCAGCTTTTGTGTATCTGGAAAGGTCTTTATTCCTTCTTCATATCTAAACTTTCCTGGGTATATTATTCTTGGCTGTTAATTTCTCTGTTTCAATAATTTGAATATTTGTTTCCACTCCCTTCTAGCTTTTAGAGTTTCTGCTGAAAAATCTAATGATAGTCTAATTACCTTTTCTTTTAGGTTACCATCTTCTTTTCCCTGGCTGCCTTGAGAATTCTTTCTTTGTCATTCATTTTTGACAGTTTCAATATAATATGCCTTGGAGAAGGCCTTTTGGGTTTGAGATAATTAGGTGTTCTGTTTGCTTCTTGGATTCTACAATCCAGTTCTTTCTATAGGGTTGGGAAGTTCTTGACTATTTGTTTGAATAGGCTGTCTGTTTCTTTCTCCCTCTCTTCTCCTTCTAGTATACCCATTATTCTTATATTGCTCTTTCTGATGGAGTCAGATAGTTCTTGTAGAGTTCTTTCTTTTCTTTTAACTCTCAAATCTGTCTCTTCTTCCATCAGCATCATTTCCAGATTTCTATCTTCGATATCACTAATGCTTTCCTCAGCTCTATTTCCTAAGCTCACTATTTCATTCTTCAACTCTTTTACTGATTTCTTCGGCTCCAGAATTTCCATTTGGTTGTTTTTTAAAGTTTCAGTCTCTTTGGTAAAGTATTTATTTTGTCCATTGGTTTTTATTTCTGAGTTCATTAAATTGCTTATCTGAGTTTCTTGCATCTTGTTTAGTTTTTTCAAAATTGCAATTTTGAAATCTTTGTTATTTAGGTCATATATTTCCATGTTTTTAGTTTTCTTTTTTGGAGATTTTTCATTTTCTTTCTGAGCTGCCTTGTTACCTTAGTTGTTCACGGTATTTAATGGATCACTTCTCTGCCTAGACATTTATTGTAGTAGGTTGGTAAGAAGAGGTCTTTCTTTTGTTTCCCAGTAGGTGGTGTTGGAGCATTTTATTTTCTCTTGCATTGCTTAGGCTGGCTTCTTGGCTGTGTGCTGGTTGGTGGAATATGACTTGTTTTCCTTGGAGAGGTACACGTCTCCTCTGTGACCAGCTCACCTCTGTCTCAGGACACCACCCCTGTGTGAGAATGTGGTGGGAGATAGGCTTCTGAACCCCTGAAATTCCAGTGCTGTCCTGTTTCAGCAGTCCTAGGTGCCCTTGCTGGGATCAGCTGTGAAGGATGGGGCCAGGGTTGTCTGGAAGAAGTCACTGGTGTGTTTGTGGCTCTGTTCTTCTCCTATTAGTGGTGACTGCCAGACCTTAGCTACCTCACCTCTGTATTTCCATCCTTGTCACCGGGATTAGCTGTAGTGAGTGTCTGCTGCTCAGGAACTGTCTCTCCAGTTCTCAGGGCTCTAGATATTCTGCGTTGTAACCCAACACTCCCTGCTACAGTTTCTTCTGGGGCCCACTGCCACCTCTGGTGGTGGTGATGGTGGGGTAAACATCCAGGCTCCATGGCGTTGTTTTCTGCCTCGCAATGGTGGCTGCTAGACAACAGCTATCACACTTTTGTATTTGGTCTCTGCCCCAATTGCTGGGTTCCGCCATAATATATGCTGATCACTCAAGCAGGAATGCTCAGGCCCACAGAGAGTGCACCTGCAGCCTGAATGCCCCCCTCTCCCAAGACCTGCAGTGAGCTCTGGGCTGTGTCCGTAGCACCGTCCCTGCTCTTCTCCCTTCCCTTCTCCCCCAACTGTCCCCATTTGCCCACCTTCAGATGTTTTGATGTGCAATCTCTCAGATGTGTTTGTGTGTTGCACAGGGAATCCTTTGCTGAATTATACCTGTTTAAATTGTAACTTCAAGGGGAGAGATCAGCGGAATCTCTCCCCATGTTTCCGACATCACTCCCATATGAGCATTTCAAGGCTTGTTGGATACAGGGTCTGAGCTGACACTAATACCAAGAAGCTACAAGCACTACATAGCTTCCAGGTGGGAAACCAGATGGCCAGGGTTCCTTTCACAGTGTTCTCATGGAGTCACAGACCCACCTTTGCTTATATCTCTGGTTTCCAAGTGAAGAATTGGATTGGAATAGGCTTCACAACTGTCAGAACCCTCACTTTGTATTCTTGGCCTGTTTAGTAAGAATTATTAATGATAGGAAGGACCAATGGAGACCCCTCAAACTGCACATCTTTTCTAAGATTGTGAATCAGAAGAAATACAACATCCTGAGAGAAAATATATAGAGGCTAGTGCCACCACCAAAGAACTAAAGCACCCGTCATCTCCTGTTCACTCACCTATTTAGCCTGTTTGGCCACTGCAAAAAAAACAGATCCATCATAGAAAATGATGATGGACTACTGTAAACTCAACCTAAGGATAGCCCAAATCACAGCTGCTGTGGTATATTTACTAGAATATAACCACATAGCCTTTGGCATCTAGTACATAGATGTTGCTCTGGGGAATAGAATCTTCTCAATCCTCATCAGTAAGAAGGAGCAAAAGCCATTACTGTTATGTGGGAAGGAGAGCAGCACACACTCACTGTCTTTCCCCAGAGCTTCCTGCTCTCTGTTACATATGTGCACATACGTGTAGTCCACAAGGACATTGATCAACTTGACGTTCTGTAGAATATCATGCTACACTGATGATATTATGCCAACTGGACCTGCTAAGCAGTGAGTAGTAAGGGGCTTCCACACCCAGTTCTTAGCGCTTCCACGTGCAATGATAACCATAAAAGGACAGATGCAACAGTCCTTACCCAATCAGGCTAAAGCATCTAAGGGCTCTGGCACCTCAAAGATGAAGAGCTGGGTAAACCAACAAGCAAATAACATAGATCAAGCAGAGTGGTGGGAGAGAGAGGGTGAGTTTATCACTTATGGCACTGAGACCAATTACAGCTTCAGGGGATGTTGTTTGTTTTTCTAACACTCCTGTATTGAATCTTACGTAGGCATTGCTGTCAGCTACCACCTTGAAAGTTCTGTGACAGACTACATATAATGCAGGCTACTAACAGATCTGAGGAATGCACATCTGGAGTATGTCAGACATCTCTTATGCCTATTTCATACCCAAAGCTACCAGTTGAGCCAAGGTGACACCTGATCACTGCACCAGGTATCTCTTACTTCCTACCCCCGGGCTTCTTTGCTCTGAAAACATGGAAGTATGACAGAGAGAATGCTTTCCAGGGCAACATAGATTAATAAGCGATGAGATGCTCCCTTCTTCTGTGTCTCAGCAAAGAATTCTTTTTTTTAAAGATTTTTATTGGGGAAATGGGGGGATAGGAACAGTGCTGGGGAATTGGGGGAAGGGGAACAGACAAGTTGCTATTGTTTTGTTCTTCAGTCTAGTTGTGGAGGACGGTGCTTCACTGGCCCAAGTTGGCACCATCATTGCGCTCTTCCCGGGTGAGGCAGATCAGTCGCCGGCTTCTGGACGGCCACTCACTGCGGCTGCTGGCCACTCACGCTGGCTGCTGGCTACATACGGTAGCCCATGGCAACCCACTGCCACAGGGGCTGCAGCCTACGCAGTTGCCGGCGACTCACAGCAGCCCATCTCCAGGTTGAGCTGCTGTTCAGCATCTTAGCTGTGGAGGGCAGTGTCACTGGCCCTCATATGTGGGATCCGAACTGGGGCCCTCTGGCGTCCCAAGCCAGTTCTTGCCATCATGCCACTCGGCCGGCCCCAAGTGAATTATGTCTTAAAGTCTCACCTTAAAAATTTTCCATTTGGACAAGAGGGAAGAGTGTCAGATGGAGGAACAGCATGGACAAGAGCAAAGAGGCAGGAAAAGGCTGGATAAATTCAGGAAGCTTTAAGTGTTTCACAATGGGAGGAGGAATAGAGTCATGTGTTGGAGGTGGCAAGGGATGCTGGAGAGGTAGGTAGGAGTCAGATTCAGAAATTTTATGTGCCATGCTAGTTGGGACTTCTTTTCATAAACAATGAGGAGACAATTACATTGATTCTTGTACCAAACCTTCTGTCTAGCCTAAAGCAATGTGAAAACCAGCTCACTTTCCAACATTGACACATGAGTTGCCCTTACCTGTGAACATTTAAAGATGACTCTGTTCTGAGGTAGCTGATTGAAATTTTTAGGGAAAATGTGTGGTATCATAAAATAGACATTGTTGACTACCTAGTCAAATCCATTTCTTCTCCCCCTTTCCTTTCTTGCTGAGAAGAGCCTGGATTTTGTTTCTGCTTACTGACCATATCTTCTGGTGTTCAGGGGAGGGACTCCCTGGCCTCTGGTGATAGTCTAAGTCAGAAGATGGCAAGCTTTTCCTGTAAAGGACCAGACAGTAAATATTTTAGGCTTTGTGAGCCATGTGATCTTGTTCCAACTACTCAACTCTGCTCTTGTAATGTAAAGAATACTTAAACTTTATTTATGGATATTGAACTTTGAATTTTACACAAATTTCCTATGCCACAAAATATTATTTTTCTTCTGATTTTTTGCAGCCATTTAAGACTGTAAAACCCATAGCTCACAGGCCATACAAAAACAAGGCAATAGACCAGATTTATCCATTAAACCACAATTAATCAAACCCTTGTATAAGCTAATAAGGGTGGTCTCACTTCCTTTGCCAAAGATTGGTTTTAACATGGGCAGGTAGTCAAATCCTGACCAATGTGACCTGAAAGGTGGTATTCTATAAGCTTTCCTTGATTTAAAAAGGGGGCAAATGAGAAGGATCAGTCCTTTTATTGCCTGTAGATACTGCTAAGTGATGAATAATACCTAGTGCTGCTGCAGCCATGTTGCCATGGTGAGGTTTCTCGCCTTTTTACTGAGAAGAGCAGAGTAGAAGGAAGAAACCTGATTGAATCTTCATAATAGTACTGAGTTGTTCAGTTAACCTAGAAAACACTTGAATCTTCATGAAATTACCAAAATGTTGAATTAACCTGACTCTAAACTTCTTGTTGTAAGAAATTATAAAGGTCCTTATCATACAAGCCACTTTTAGGCAAGTTTTCTGTTACTTAAAGCTCAAAATATTCCATATTCTAACTGATATACAAGGACCTGGGGAAAAATTAAATAAGCCATTAAATAGAATAAAATAGAACTATAAATGCTTCAACGGAAATATTCAAGACAAATTTTCAAGTAAAAAAAGTATATATATATATATATATATATATATATATATATAAATTTTGGGAAGACTTTTGTTAACCATGATTATTATCTCTGGGAAGTGTTATTGGGATGAATCAGGAGGAAAAGAGGTTTAATTTTAATTGTAGATATTACTTTATTATTTAAATTTTTAAAATAATGTGAAATTATTACTTTTAAAGTTGAAAATCTGATTTAAAAAAAGAGAGAAAATTGCTCATTTCTAGATAGATAGGTATTTTGAATAGGATTCTGCAGGTCTGGGGAGGTAGTAACTCAATATTGATGCCTAAAATGGAGTAAGGCCCTAGATTCAGATAAATGATTTCACTTCTATTTTTGTATTTTTTTTTAAAGATTTTTATTGGGGAATTGGGGGATGGGAACAGCGTAGGGGAATTGGAGGAAGGGGAACAGACAAGTTGCTGTCTTTTTGTTCTTCCATCTAGTTGTGGAGGACGTTGCTTCACTGGTCCAAGTTGGCACCATCATTGCGCTCTTCCCAGGCAAAGCAGATCAGTCACTGGCTTCTGGACGGCCGCTCACTGCAGCTGCTGGCCGCTCACACTGGCTGCTGGCTACACATGGTAGCTCATGGCAGCCCACTCCAGCAGGGGCTGCAGCCTACGCCATCGCTGGCGACTCACGGCAACCCAGCTCCATGTTGAACTGTTGTTCAGCATCTTAGCTGTGGAGGGCAGTGTCACCGGCCCTCATATGTGGAATCCGAACCGGGGCTCTCTGGCGTCCCAAGCCAGATCTTAACCAACATGCCACTCGGCCGGCCCTATTTTTGTATTTCTTAATGTGGTGTCTTTAGCTATGCCATCTTCTGAGTGAAGCTTAGAAGGGTATAATCTAATAGAAAAGAGCAGGGAATGGCTCTGTTAGATACTACAACAGTTTAGCTTCTCTTATCTGGGAGACAGGCTATCTAATGGACTGCCTTTGGGTGTTAGGATGGTGTCCTGTCTCAGTTGCCATGTGCATTAATGATTTAGAAGTGGGAAAAGGTGTACTTAGTGATGGAAGTCCTTCCTTAGGTTTCACCAGTCAAACTTTACCTGTCTGGGAATGATTTAGGTAAGGAAGATAAAAGAAAATACTATGCAGATTGAGAAGAAAATAAAATGGAAAAGGCCTATAGCATGAGAGGTTTAGGACAGAAATCAGGAAGAAATTTCTGGTGGTAAAAACTACCTGAGGCAGAACAGAACAGGGGTTAATTATAGACAGTGTAGACTTTTCATTATGACAGTTAAAAAGGAAATTATCATCTGTTGAGGATGGTATTAGTACAATTAGAATCATAAAGATAAAAGAAACTTTAGAGAGCACCTATTACAACCCCCTTGGTTTTACAGATGATAAAACTGAGGCTGACAAATTAAAGTGACAAAGATCATAATTAGCTATAAAGCCAGAACCCGTATTTGGTTTCTTATAATAACATTGTTCTATACCACATTTACTGAGAATTATTTTGTTTGAAGGCACTATGATAACTAGAGTTCTCAAAGTCCTTCATAGATTAAAGACATTATTCCAGAATTAAAGCTATGATTTATAACCATCAAGGATTTTTTCTCACATGGGATCCATGGACTATGCTCAGGGAGTCCTGAGCCCTCCGATATTTATGCAAAATTGTGTGTATGTATGTTTGGAAATCTGTAGTTCCCAGTACCTTCTAATGATGGACTAATCTAACAGGATTTATTCCAAAAGCTGAATTTGAGATTAGAGAGTTAAATTAGGAAATATCATGCAATGAATGAGATAACCAGTTATAGAAAGAACCCAGACTCAGCAGTGAGGGGTGGAGGAGTTAAATGGACTCTCAGGTTCAGTGATATGAGAATACTTTCTACATCTGATTATATCAGCATCTGATTATATCAGCATATCAGAAGCTGAGCAGGTGTGAAGGAAAACTCCTATGTGTTGGGGTTTTTTGAAATGTTCAGGTGGCCAACTAAAACTGCACTACAGATTTTCTACCCTTAATAGCTGTTCAGAAAAAGATATAGAAAATTCACCATTTCAGCTATACCCTCAAGTTATAATAAAGAAAAAGAAAAAGCTGGCAGGCACACAAAGAACATCACATTCTGAAACAGAGCAGAGAACTATTGGGCTTATTTTATTACTATTATTATTATTATTATTATTATTATTATTATTATAAAGATTTTATTGGGGAATTGTGGAAGGGGAACATTGTGTTTTCCCAGGACCCATCAGCTCCAAGTCAAGTTGTTGTCTTTCAATCTTAGTTGTGGAGGGCGCAGCTCAGCTCCAAGTCCAGTTGCCACTTTCAATCTATTGATAGCTGCAGGGGTGAGGGAGGGGTGGGGCAGCCCACCATCCCATGCGGGAGTCTAACCAGCAACCTTGTTGTTAGGAGCACATGCTCTCACCAGCTGAGCCATCCGTCCCACTATTGGCAGTTCAGCTCGGGCGCAGCTCACTGGCCCATGTGTGAATCAAACCGGCGACCCTATTGCTCAGAGCTCATGCTCTTAACCAACTGCACCACCTGGCTGGCCCTGGGCTTGCTTCTTAACTTTGCCCGTTCATCCACCTACCCATCTCAAGCTATACTGAGAAATATACCAAATTCTGAATCACATTTATATCCCCAAATTCATAGACAAACAAACCTAATGCATCTTCTTACATGTTTCATTTTCTCACTGTGCATTATTACTAGAAATAGCTGTAAGGAAGGCTGGTGATACAGAGAAAGTGAACTGTGGGGCTGACTCTAATGAAAGTAAAAGTTCCAGGCTACTCACTAAGATGGGGAGCCTGCCTGATGTCTGAAGACATTTCCCTATGGGAATGACATATAATCCTCAGCCAGAACAAATACTCAGTGAGAGAGCATGACCCAGGTTTTCTAACACAGCCTGTATCTTGCTTCGGCAGAGCTTCTCTCTCCTTCACCATTTCCTCCAGGTACAGAAAAGTAAACAGAAGATAAATTACATTGTCCTCAAACAAAAATTAAGAGTGGAAACCAAACTGGACTCAGATATGGAGGAAAGAAAAAAAAAAAAGCCCCCCACACCATACGACAAAAAATGGAATGTCGGTTAGAGCTATCCCAGCTTGAGCAAGATGAAAACCAATGGCATGGTAACCATGCAAGCATGTCACAGCCAGAAAACGTATGTAACATTCCTTAGGCCACAGAAGTAAGGTGATAGGACTGGGATTCAAGCCCTGGTGGTCTGACCCGCCTGGGAAATCCGGACAGAACAATGTTTTGATTTACTTAATTGTTTCCTAAATAAGACAAAACAGTTGAGCCAACTATACTTAAATTTCCAACTCTCAGTTTGATTCTTAGGTATATAAAAGCCAATGAGAGAAGAGCCACGAGTTCCTGATTTTATAGACTTAGGAAACGTAAACCAATTAGGTTATATTTTTCCAATAATGGATGAGGAACTTGGGCCAGAGATTAGGGACAGCAGCGCTTGGGAACATGATGGAAGTACCCTGGTTACAATCTAGGCCTACAACAGTTATCATACGGACACACGATCCTAACAAAGCCCCGATATAAAAGTTCACTCTTTTAATATCCTCCTGAACAGGAGCTTTGGCAGGGGTCCAGTATAGCCAGTCAAGACATATTATCACCATGCCTATACCCTTTCCGGGCCTAAGCTAAGCATGCCTGAAATATAACAGCATTCTGCCCTAGGATCAGGGTGACAGGAGAGAGGATGTCATCATTGGGGCCAGGTCCTACATGTGTCACAACAGCTAAATCAAAGCCCTCTTTAAAAAAAAAAAAAAAGCAAAGTATAAAAAACACCAGTTTGTTCCTAGCATGGGTTTGGGTCAGTGAAGATGTGAAGAGCAGAATGTGTAGTCATTCTGAAAAACATAAATGATAATAACTATCTGGCAGCATATAGGAGGCAAGCAGAGAATGGCAGAGAAGTGGAAAATTTGCGGGAGATCATTGAAAACATGTTTTACTTTTCCATATTTCTCCCTAATTCACAGAGGGCTATGGCATAAAGCTTATCTCAACTGTTTTCATTGCCTAATGATAGCAATGTAAGATATTTATTTTCAGTATGAATTAACTTTATCTCCTCTTGAGGTTGTGATGAATTGTAAGTACTATGTAGATAGTCAATTACAAACAGTTTTCTGGGGCTGTTGAATTGTCATAGAAAAGCTAATAGTGTATTTGACATTGGGTCAAAGAAATAATTTTATAGCAACAAGTCATATCCAGTCATGATACGTAATTAACTAGCACCTATCAACTTAATGGCTTATTAGCTATTAATTATCTACATATTTGATTTCAGGGATTGTTGATGCATCATTAGTTGTTTGCAAACTACCTAATGTGTAGATATCTACAAACTGCCTGTTTCAATCCCATGTAGCTATCATGTTAACTCACTGTAAAGGGTTAACAAACCTACAAAAGGGAGATATTAACAGTACTTACCTCTTAGGCTGCATATGAGGATTACATGAGATAATGCACTGAAGCATTTAAAACAATGACTGGCACATAAAATATGTATCAGTCAGGCCCCCTCCAGGAAATAGAATTCCCTCCTCATGATGCAAAGGAAGAAGTTCAAGTGAAAGTACTACTTAAATGATGGGGGTAGGTTTAAGGGGACATGCAAGGGATGGTAGGCACCCAGAGACAAGCCATACCCTCTGCATGGAGAGGAGAGCTAGCTGACAGCTGGGACTGTAGAAGAGCGACCACCAGGTAGGCACTGTCGTCTCAGAGAGATGAAGCTGCTAACACAGGTGCTTTGTCAAAACAGAGGGGTTTTTGTACACCTGAAACCAATAATAAAATAAACAAACAAACAAAAAAAAAACCAGAAGGGGATTGGGAAGAAATACTCTAACCTATTTCTTCTACTAGTTCCTTCCATTGGTCAAACCCAAACAGCAGCCAACTTGGCCACGTAGCCAAGGAGATGCAGTCTTTGGTGATCAATTGGCTAAAGCACGGGCAGAAAAGAGCAAAGAATGGATTTGGGAGGGGGCCAGTGGGGAGAAGGGGGAATGCAGATTAGCCATCATACTCTGGATCATTTTCTATTTTAAACCTAACATACTATCTAAATCCTAACAAAGTTGGTCTAATTTTATCATTTTTCCCTTAAGGGAAATAAATTATGTGGAATTTTGTCATACATAGGGTCATATATGCTTTCCTTTTTTCTTAGCATCTTCATTCATTTAACACATAATTATGGAATAATTACTTGGAGAAAGAAATATGCTAAGTATTACGTATAGAATTGGTATTCCTGTTCTTAAGGAGATTATCATTTACAAACCACTCATATAAGTATCATTTGAATAATACAGTAAAAATGCCCAGTATAAATTTTCATTACGTAAAAGGAGGCAATACTTCTAAAAATGTGGATTTTATATTTCAAGTGTTCCTAGATTTGAGCAACCTTTTTTGGATCATATACCCACTTTAAATTATGATGAAAGCTGTGGGTTCTCTCCCCAGAAAAAAATGTGCATATGCATATAAGAAGTGCTTTCATTGATCACTGTCTTAGTTGAGAGGAGCATCTCGTGCTTGAGCCTTTCTCAGATTCTCCTCCTATCTCTCAACTTGCAGGTGCTCAGGGGGCCCCTTTGGGCTTCCAGGTGCCCTGGAATATATTGCAGAAGATGGAGTCAAAGGCAAAGAGTAAAACTTAGTTGCACCTCCTGGCCTGGCCATACCTTGAGTTATTCCCAAGGAATAGTAAAATGATGGAATGCTGGTGCTTAACAAGAGAAATTTGCTCCCACATACAGAATGAAGGGAGGCTCTGATCCACGAAGCTTCTGGGCACTGCACATGTCCTCACCGTGGAATAGTCTCTTCTTCACTGTGTGCATTCACCTCACGTTTCCTGGCAGCAGGACACTTCTTCAGGCGAGTTCAGATCCAGCAATCCATACTCTTGCCACCTGGACAATCCTCTCTCCCCAGTTCCCCTCCAATATACAGAGGGTGTCAAAAAGGTGTATACACATTTGAAGAAAGGAGAACTGTATTAAAATGGTAATACTCGACATATACCAATAACAAAAGATAAATACAAGTCAGTGTATACTTTTTTTCGCACCCCCATATATATTGTTGTTTCAAATCCTCATTATTTCTCAACACAAAGTTCCATTCTCCCTCTTCTACCCTCTCCTTTCCTTCCCTCCCCTCTCCTCCTCTCTCCCTTCCCTTATTTTCTCCTCCCCTCCCTCCCCTTCTTTCCTCTCTCTCCTCCTCTCCACCCTTCTTTCTTTTTTTTTAACAAGAGACACTGATGGACCTTAAAGGCTGACCCCAAGTCATTCACACTGATTCTACTTTCTTTAGCTAGCTCAGTCTTCCAATATTCCCTGGAAAGGAAGAATCTGCATACCACACCTTCCCCTCTACCAAAAAAATAAGAGCAAAATTCATTGCATATTATTTCTAAGGGAGTAAAGTTTAGTAAAACAACAACAACAACAAAAACAGTTCTAATACATCAGGTTGAATGTTTTGATCCTGCTGTATTCATGTAAACATAAAACTTCACAAATGACTTCAGGGATTTCATGCTTTACATAATGAGTTATCTATTGCTGTATAACGAATTATGCCAGAATTTAGCAGTTTAGAAAAATAAACACATTTCACACCATTCTGAGGATTAGGAATCCAGGTGCAGCTTAGGTGGGGGATTCTGGCTCAGGGTTTCTCATGAGCTTTGGTCAAGATGTTGGCTGGACTTGTCTGGGGCTACAGAAATCACGCTCACTTACAAGCCTGGCATGTCAGTGCATATTGGTGGCAGGTGACCTTCAGTTCCGTGCCATGTGGATCTCTCCATAGAGCTGCATGAGTGTCTTCAGGATATACAGCTTGTTTCCCCAGAGCTGGTAATTCAAGAGAGAACATGGAAGAAGCCACGATACCTTTTAAGACATGGCCTCAAAAGTTACACACAATTTTTCTGCACTATCTTACTGGTCGCACAAGTCAGCTCTATTCAGTGTGGGAGGACACTACACAAAGGTGTGACAACCAGATGAGAATTGTTGGGGGCCCTCTTAGAAGGTGGCTATCACACATGTCAAATTCCACATATTTCCTTTAACTCTCCAACTTGATACTATCTACATCAATATTCATACAGAATATGAGTACAAAATATTGTCATCATTTCACTTAAAATAGGGTTCTAGAGTATTGCTATATGTGTTTGCTTTCTTTTGTTACAATGGCAACCCCTTGCCCCACCCCAGTTCTAAGTAGTCAGCATTTCATTTGGTTCTAGAGTCCACAATTCTAAAGAGACATAGACATTTATGGAATGCCTTATAGGAAAATCTTACAATTAACAGATTTGATTAGAATCCTAAGGAATATCATAACTGAATAGCATTTAGCTAGGTCATACAATCTTTGAGTGTTATCTTAAAAATTATCTCTGTGTTATGGTTACTCATTCTAATGTTTACACAGAGCAGATGTTTAATAAGTAATTATTAAATGAACCAAATAATTCATTGAGGATAATTACAACAGAAAATATGTGGGGTAGAGGCAAGAGTAATAGATGGAAAAAAGTCAGGAGGCTTCTAGAACATGGTTCAGTTACCACTTATTTCTGTGACTTTTAAGTGGCTTTCTCAAATTTCCCAACCGTCATTTCCCCACTTGTGAAATGTCGGAGTTGGACAAGAACTGGATGACCTCTAATGCTGTCTATAGATCCAGTAGTCTCTGAAGTTACATGAGTCCACATCAGTACAATACTTCCCCATTCCTTTCAATCTGTCTGCTTCTAAATCCATTCATTCCATCCTTTTTGTGTTTGATTCCCTTCCAGTAACTATTCTGCATGCCTCCATAATTCTATGCTCTTCTTTTGCCAGTCTGTTCACTGACATGTCCACTGTCTTGACTGTCATTTACAGTATCCTGAACATATTATCTCAAATCTGGGTGTAGTTAAAAACTCTGTAATTACCAAGATGGCCTCTGATTGTATCTACAGGGTTCATTATCGGCCACACTGAACCATCCAAGCCTCAACTTCAACATATTTTCACAAGAATGGCTGCTCTTACTCCAGGTTTCTTTCTTTCTTCATTTAATAACTATTTATTGCAGTCTTACAGAAGTAAGCAAGGCAGATGTGGACTCTAGTTGTTTCAACTTTTTTCACCTACTTTTAGTATTTTCTCTATGTTTAAGTTGTAGAATTCCCAGAAGTCACAAATAAAAGTGTCTACAGCAGCCAGGCCGGTAATGAAAATGAGTGAAGCAGATTTCCCATGTTTTCCAGACAAACTAGAAATCTAGATTTTAAGGTAAAAATCTCTTGATTTATTCAATTTTGGTATCTACTTAAACTATATTTGGAAAATTACCCTGTGGGCCAACTGAAACATTTTCGCTGGCTGAATTTGGCCCTTGAGCCTTCCATGAGGACCTCTGTGAGCTTAGGACCAACATCTTCACTTTTTGAAAATTCCTCATCATACTTCTGCCTCCATGTTCCTAACACATAGGCACCCATGAAACATCCTTTCCTGTTCTCTCCGTGCCTAATTTCTTCACTACAATTCAATACCTTCTTTACCCCATCTCCCAACTTTTCACTGTTTCCTTTCTTTAGTCCCATTTTCTTTCTATTCCCAGTAATTGCTTGACATAAGGCTAGGGAGGGGCAACATGAAACTTGAAGTGAAAGTAACTTCTGTCCGTTTTAAAATGTCTCTGAAAGCAGTTTGGAGCTCCCAAAGCAGATCTCTAGTTCTGTCTAGTTCCGCATCCTGGGTGAAAGAGTCAAAACCAAAATTCTTGGCATGGGCCAGGGCCAAAAAAATGAAAATCAGCTCAGACTGAAATGAGAAAAAGCAGCAGCGCTGGGACGACAGACACAGATAAAGACAGACACAGATAAAGACAGCTGCAGTTAACAGGTAACCCTGTTTTTCCCACTGCCAAGCAGCAGCTGTAAAATGCCATATCCACCCTTCTTTGACTGATATTGCTTTCTTACCAATGACATCCGGGCCCACTTTGCTATTTCATTTATTAAGGGGCGTACCCAATTACTAAACGGCCCTCTCCTTATGCTAACATCCAATCCCAGGTTAATCTAGGCTTTTCCTAATCCCGCCTCAGAAACAGCATCCAATCCAGAACTGATCTCCGTTCTCCCTAGCCGCTCCTGACTCCTTTGGCGGGAACCTAAACCTTACAAAAGACGCTTCATCCTCCCTTTTCCGGTGGCATCCACACTTCCTCTGGCGTACCCTTGTTCTGATATACAAATAAATCTGGTGTTCGCGAATGGCAGGCTTCTTCCTGGTTGTCTTTCGCTGATTTGGCTTTAATACGAGACAGATTAGTGGTAGGGTCTCTAACAGATCATGCTTCATGATCTCCGCTAAATCTTCCTCCGAGCACTTTAGATTTACAATTTTTTAACAGCCAAAAGCAAAAATAAGTGCCTCATAATTGTCCCAATGATACATTTCTAAAAAGAAATCCTCCGCCCCTTCGCCCCCCAAACACACTAATACAGCCCTAATATCCGTTTAAAAGTGGCTTTAGTCATTTTATCTGGTTCGCATTTCTGCGAATTCAGTTTAAATCACTTCATTTCTGAATTCCTGGGTTATATTAAAATGTAGTAGACGGGGGTGTATGGGCCTTGAGGGTGTTACTGTTCATTCAACACCAAGGAGAACAGGTTGGGATCATTTTAAAAAGGCTTCTCTAGGAGGAAGCCCTAAGCATTAATCCGTCTATGTTCCCTGCGGCCCCTGGGGGCATACATTTTTCGGGGTGACCTTTTTGATCGTGGAGGAAGAGGGTGCTGCGTCTTTTGTCTTCAGGAGAAATGCACGTCTGGACTCCAGCCTGAGAGCCCAAACCTGGTACCTGCAGCCGGGTGATGGTTTCGCCCCGGGTCTCTTAGGGGTGGGTCCCGGGGATCTCGGGGCGCGACAGTGGGGGCCGCCGACCTCGGCTACGCGGCACCAGAGCTTTGTTCTCCCTCCCACACCACCGCTGGGTCTCCCACCTGAATGACTCAGTTGCCACCCGGCCGGCGCACTCCAGGGGCAACCAGAGGCGCACATCTGCCTCCGGCCCTGGGCCCGCCCCCGAGCGGCAGCGCCCACGCCCACAGCCTTCCGCCTGCCTGGCCCGGCGCAGTGCAGCAGAGCGCGCTCCCGCTTGGGGCCGGTCCGGCTCGCGCGCACGCGCGCAGGGACCCGCGCCCTCCGAGGAGGAGGAGGAGGAGGAGGAGGAGGAGGAGGCGGTCGCGTCGCCTCCGGCGGGGCTCGCGCTAGCCTTCGCGCTCGCCCTCCGCCTCACCCGAGCCCCGCGAGGGTGAAACGCTTTCTCCCGGCATGCAGCGGGAGGAGGGATTTAACACCAAGATGGCGGACGGCCCGGATGAGTACGATACTGAAGCAGCCTGCGTGCCTCTTCTCCATCCAGAGGTGAGGAACCGCGCCGAGCTCATTCCTCGCCCTAAGGCCCCGGGACCTTTGTTCCCCGGACTCGCGGAAGGCGGTGGCGTACGTGTGTGGCGTAGTGGAGCGTGCTGAAGTTGGGGAGGGCGGGGAGGCAAATTCAGGCCCGAGCGCGGCTGCGAGCGGATAACGGGGGAGGAGATAGCGGGGCGGGCCCGGCCGGGGCGGGCTCTGGGACGCAGTCCCTGGCTGTGCATGGAAGACAGAGGTGGAGATGTTGATGGCTCTGCTCTGTCGCCGCACTGCTCGCGGGTGCACAGGCTGCGAGGGCCTGGTGCTGCTTTGGAACTGAAGTCCTGCCCCAAGCTTCCCCGGGGCGAGGAGGAAGCCCCTTTAGTTTTGATTTCTTCTCCTTCTCCAGGGTGCATGACGCTATCTAGTCACTGTAGGGGAGTGTAGTGTAAGAACAGAGTTTCTTGGGCCAAGTGCTGTCCTTTCCAGGTTATGCCATAGTCAGCACCTCAGGCACCTTGTGTCGGATGTCCTGTTTGAGCGTTTGTCCTTAAGCGATTAAAAAAGAGAGGTCAAAACTTTTGGTAACAGACCCACGCTCCCATTAGCTCTTCAGAGTACCGTTGTTTTTTGTTTGTTTGCTTTTGGAGCCAGGGAGGATCATGCAACACGTTTCCCATCACGAGTATCTTCCCATGTAAGTAAATAGTGCCCTGCTCCAGGATCAGTCGCATAATGTGCTTGCTTACCCTCTTAGTTTATAGGTGAATTAGTGCTAGTTTAGGCCTGGAAGCAATTCTTGATGCATTCCGTTTTTGATGATCCACAGTGATGTGCGGATGGGCAATGGCAAAACTTCCTGAAGAACAACTGTAGTTTTTATGAGGTTAAAGGAAGCAGACAATCTTTGTGTTGTAGTAGGGTGAAGAAACATGGAAGTCTCTACCTGGCTATGTAGCATTAGAATGATTCTTTTTATCTCTGGATTTTGATTTCTAGCATGCTTATATTATTTAGTAAAATGTGAATAAAGACGAGCACTTACCCATTTAATATATCAGTACTCATCTACCCTCTCCTTCATCACTGTGATTTATCAAAAACAGATGGGAGAGTTCCTTAGGAATATACTTGGGTCAGTCTAAATAGAAAAGGCTACTTTGGATTTCTGACAGAAAACAAAACAGAACTGTACAATAAGAATAACGTTTTCTTTTTAATCAAAGTGATAACATTTTCAGAACTGGAATTGGAGACACCTCTCTTTTAGTTCACACTTAGGCCCTAAAAATATGTCAAGAAATAAAGTAGTTTTCAGATGACACGTTGAAAATGTCATCAAGGAATATTTGTATTCATCTCTTTCTGTGAAAGTATTTCAAATACTTAAATATTGATTGTATGTATATTTTAACATACTGTGCTACCTTCATAAATTTTCGCTTTGCGAAATAGTACAATGTGTGGTATTTTAAGAATAATTTTAACTGGTAACAAATCCAGAGATTGCTTGGTTTAATGGAATGGCCTGTAGGCTTGAAATTTAGGGACCAGTCTTCAGGTTGGCGTTTAATAGAATATTACTAGAAAATAGACTTCCTCATAGTTAAAAGTGGAAGTTTATATAAATGATATCTACCAATCGTTTACACCCAACAGTTACAAGGGCTGATTAGTTTAGATGCTTTGAGTGTTAAGCTTATAACTATATGACTAAAGTCTTTCTGCATTTTTCCTGTGGTTAGTGTTGCATCCACACCTTTGCAGACCTGGTATAGTTCTGCTTTTTTGCAGTGCATCTTGGACAAGCTACTTCTCTGAGTTCTAGCTTCATCATTTATAATAGTAGGATGAAATAATAATTACTAAGAGGCTATTGTGAGGGATAAGTGAGATAATTTTTCTTTTTTGTTGTAAAACAAGCAGTGTTTTCAGTCTCCTTTGGAAAGAAACTCATTCACTGCCTTGGTGAGCAAATACAATAATAGTACTTTTAATCCCTTTTTGGAGAGATCACAGACTTTTGGACATACAGATTTGGGTTCCAATTCTGGATTTGCAGTAATTAGCTAAATAACCTGAGACAAGTACTTAATCTCTTAAAGCCTCAATTTGTTCATTAGAAAGTGGAGGTGTTGCCTACCTAGTTCACTTGGCTGTGAGGGATTAGGTGAGACTATATGAGGTGTGATCAAACAATCCAATGAATGTTTAAATAATTATTACAGTAAAAGACACACTGTCATTAATTCCCTTCAAAATACTCCCCTTGCTTCAAACACACTTACCCTATCATTCTTGCCACTTTCTGAAGCAGCTCTGGAAGTCTTCTTTCGTGAGTGTCTTTAGTTGTGCTGTGCTGGCTGCCTCGATGTCCTGAATCATTTTGACTTGGGGAAAGAGCCAGAAGTTGCACAGTGCCAGATACAGTGAATAAGGTGGATGAGGACACACCATAAGGTTTTTAATTGTCAGGAATTGCCATACACCAGAAGCGTGATGTGTGACACGGAGCATTGTCATGATGGAGGATGATTGATGTCACACTTTAAAACACACCTTCTTTCAACCGTAGCTCACACCTGACTGACTGCACTGAACAAGTTGAAACTTGTCACACAGTTACTAAGGTTCGAGTCACCGCTTCCCGGGTTGAAGATCCCTACCTTTCCGTTGGATGGCACTTGGCAGCAGCATTCACCATATTTTGTGATCACAACGAATGGCTCTGTGTCACCCATCACTTCTGGTATGGCAATTTCTGTCAAATAAAAAACATTACGGTGTGTCCTCATCCACCTTATTCACCAGACCTGGCACAGTGTGACTTCTGGCTCTTCCCCAAAGTCAAAATGACCATGAAAGGTAAACATTTTGAATCGATTCAGGACATTGAGGCAGCCATGACAAGGCAAACTAAAGATGCTCACGAAAGAGGATTTGCAGAACTGCTTCAGAAAGTGGCAAGAACGATGGGATAAATGTGTTCGTAATGAGGGGGAGTATTTTGAGGAGGATTAATGACAATGTGTCTTTTACTGTAATAATTTTTTTTGTTATTTAAACATTCACCATAGTTTTGGATCACACCTCTGTGTGTTCAGGTTCAAGAACTAACACATTGTAGGTGCTCAGTTAATGTTACTTTTTCCTCTACCTGAGGAAAGAGGGAACTGTTACATATTTAATTTGGTTTTGGTGAATGGTTTAGAAACTTGTGTGAGTTTTAATTTAGTGGACTATGGCTTTGCAGGAACAAGTTTTATTTTACTGTTCATCTTCAAATTTAACACTGTGTCACAAAAATAGTTCTTCACTAAATATTTGTTGAATAGATGAATTGTTTATAGGATAGAAAAATTAGCCATTCCTTAAATCTTCTGTTAGTATGCAAACTGCTCACCTGTAAAAACTTTCTTAAGAGATTATGTAATTAGATGAACAATGACACCCCCCCTTTTTTTTTTTTTTTACAACGAACCCTTTTTAGAGGTATTCACTGTGAGAGAACCTTACTTTTTAATTAGTTAAATGATCCATTTGTTTAGTCAGCCATTTAAACACTTGTTTGGGTCAGGCACTGTGCTGGATGGACTCTTGAGACTTCGGGATTTTTGTGATAAATTCACTGAGGAAATATATAGGATACTGATTACGAGAGCCAAGACTTTGGTGATAAACTGAGAATCTAGGTTCTGCTTCTTACTATTATCATCACGGCCAAATTACACTTTTTGCATTTGTACAATTGGGTTAATAGTACCTACCTCGAGAGTTATTGTGAGTATTAAATAGAATAATGTTTATAAACCAGTCAGCACTGATCTAGGCACTGTAGGCTGCCAAGCAAATCTAACCTACTAAAGTTCTTGACATAGTGAGTACTGGTGCTGTTACTTTGTTTTCTGAGGAAATAGGTGATGATTCATTTTATCTTAATGGAAGAAATTAGAGGTTGTTTGGAAAAGGATGAACTGATTATCAGGGGATTAGAGTGCTAATCCCAGGTTTGTGACTTTAGGCTAGTGGACATTTAACTACTCTTAGTTTCTTTGCTTTGAAGATAAAGAGGCTAGACCAGATTATCTCTTAAGATTTCCTCAGACTAACAGTTCTGATTGAATGTTGTGATTTTTCAAGATTGATAGGCTTCAGCATCTATTTACTAGATACATAGTACTGTGCTAGGTTATATGGGTCAAGGAAAATAAACAGGATAGCTTCTGCTCTCCAGAAGTTAAATGATTTAGCTGGGAAGATACATACATATGAAACAACTTAACAGGCTCCAAATAAGTGCTGAGTTGAGTAGTGTAGCCTATAAAGTGTGTCAGATTCCTGTCACCTAGAATGGCTAGAGGAGAGACTTCAGGGGAGAGATACAAGCCGTATGTTGATCTACAAGTCCAGCTGACTAGCTGTCCCCAGTCTTCTGTCTCACCCACTAGTACGTCCTCAGCAAGCCGCCTCAGCTCTTTCCTAGAATGAGGCCACATCTCCCTTCTGCCAGATCAGTATTACAGGGGCTCTCTGTTCAGCGAGATCTGATTCAAAGCTTTGAACTGGATTGCCCAGATTATCTAGGGCTTTCATCTCTCGCTTGCTTCCTTTTTTTTTTCTCAATTTCAAAACTATTATTGCCTTTTCTCTAGTTTCTCATTTTTTTTAATGGTCACATTTTTTGCTTCACATTAATTTTGTCCATATTTGTGTCTCATTTTTTTGTTTAGAATATTAAACCGAAGTATTACTACATCTCTTGTCTTCGCAGATTTTATAAGTGATTTTGCCTTTTTCCATTACTATTTTTTTGCCTTATTGTGTAGAGATACACATGTTTATACATATATAAATGAACTCATTTGCTTTCAGAAAGCAGGTATAAAATTACTTTGAAAATTGTTTTTCTCATTCTGATAGGTTACTGGCATACTCTTTTCCCTTCAAAACAGCTTCCTGGCAGTCTTTTAGGATCTCATTCCTTTTTTTAATTCAGCAAAATGCTGTAAGTCATTTAAATGTAATTTAGATTCATAAATGCTGTACCTTAAGCACAGTAACCATTGAGTCAATATATATAAAGTGAAGATACAACTAGTTGGTTACCTCATGGATTGTGGCAAAGGTGAAGTAGAAAATTACTGACCTGTGGAACCAAAAAATTATATTTGTTTGCGAGAATTGCCATTTTACTGTTTTGATTTCTTTGTTTTATTTTGCTCAACTGTTTTTTATTGAATTTGAGAGAATTGTCCCAAAATTATTTATTAAGAGTGGGCTGTAGAGTGGGTAGATATAGGAGCAGATAGGTTAAAAGTGTGAGTGCTGGTGTTTGGCTGCTTGAATTCAAATCCTAGTTTTGCTACTTACTAGCTATGTAATCCTGGGCATGTTATCGAACTGTGTGCTAATTTTCCAGACTAAAATGGGGATATAGTAGCACCACATGAGGTTGTTATGAAGATTAAATGAGATATAACATACAAAGTTCTGTGTCTGGCGCTTAGTAACACAATAAATGTTAGCTATATAAATTGTGGTAAGAAGTTAGTAACATCTCAAGCAATGGTAGTATACATATATTAGATATGTAGACAACTGACTAAGTAGCTAAGATAAATAAAATCAGTTGTCTGGGTAATGAGAGGATAGGCAGAAGACTTTTTATTACAAGCCTATTTTGCACTAAAGATGTGTGCTATGATTTGAGAAGTGTTTATTGAGCATCTAAGTATGGTCTTGATGCTTTGCTAGGTTACAAAGTAATGGGGAATACAAAATAAGGCATTGTAAAATAACAAAAGATTAACTGTAGGCCTACAGAGCCCTCAGGATAGATGAAGGTGAGTGAGTATATGTGTGTGTGGACATGCACATTTTGTTAAAAATTAAAAATGCACGTGAACCTCTTTTCCTCCAGAGAGTATCCTAAGAGTATGTTAGGGTGGTTAGGGTTAGTTAGTCAGTTCAGGGGTCTTGATGTAATGTGTTTTTAATAGAATCCCCACCAACCACATAATCCAAAAATGTATTATTTCAGTATCAAAGTTATGTGCAATTCTCTTTCAAAGCATCATCTAGTTCTAGCATTACTTTATGATTAGATTGTATTACAGATGGGTAATTCAAGAATAAAATATCAAATATATTAAACTTCCAAGTTTGAAAAATTGATTCACGGCAATTTTATATTTATAAAATATGCAAGTAAAGTTTTTACCCAATGTAATTATTCAATCATTGGATAATATCTTCTATTAAAAACTCCTTAAAATAAAGCTACAGGCAGCTAATTTTAAAGTATAATGAAACTTCAGCCTTCTATAAATGAGATATTATGAAGAACTTAATTTCCCGAGTTATAGAGGGTTAAACAGAATATTTTTGGGTTTTGTATCAAACATTGTTTAAACTTTGCCAAATGAATTAACTCCATTTTCTAGGGTTAATACATACTAAATATGATAGAATCTTACTTTGGTAAATCAGAATATATAGTGTTTTAGGCTCATCTTTTTGATTACTGATGAGTGTTGTTGAGGAGATGGAGATGGTAGGGCTAAATGTATCCGAAGGTGTTTTGGGTTTTTTTGGGGTTTTTTTTGTATATATGTATAATAGCCTGTGGTTTTGTTTTTTTTTAATCAGTTGTTGAATACTAGAAAAAAATCAAGTGAAAAATAATAACTACTGATTGAGATGTTACTATACTATAAACCCTTGTTCAGTTTTAAAAAATAACTTTCTGATTATGAACATTTGTTAATTTATGCAAGATTTAATGAGGGATGAACAGAACTGGTGACCAAAACCATCCCCATTCTCTTGAAAAAAATAAACCCTTCTGTGAGATGAAGACTTAAGTCACTTGTGTTAGAATCCTTAGGTTTCAAATGTTACCAACTCATTTAGAACTGATGGGTAAAAAAAGGGAATTTACTGGCTCACATAACCCAAATTCAGGATGCCAGGGGTGGAGTTGAACTTAAGGATAACTGGAACCTGAGCTGAGAGTGTCACCAAGACTGTCTTCTATCTCTTCTCATCTTTGCTTTTTAACTTCATTTTCTCCTAGTGTAGAGTAGCTTTATCTTCAATGTAGTGGGAATATGGATGCCAGCATATTTTTTGCCATACATCTCAAATCTCAGCTAACCATTAGAGAGGGTCTGCATATCTACCTTATTCCACATTGAAAAGTTGTCCTGATTTAGGTTACTTGCTCACCCCTTTGAGCATGGGATAGGCACTGTAATTGGCCAAGATCTCTTGGAGTTAGGGTAGGAACAGCTTCCTTAAAGAAGGAGTGCTTGCAGGTGAAACTGTTTCTGTCCTCCATACTCTTATATAAAGAATTATTTGCTTTAATTACGTTGAACTCATTCTTAACACTATATATTCTAGTTGGGCTACTGAATAATATTCTATATGAATAATCTAGACCAGGGCTTGGGAAACTTACTCCATAAAGGCCAGATGGTATTATAAATACTGTTTCAAGTTTGTGGGCCATATAGTCTCTGTAGCAGCTACTCAACTCTGTGGTGATTGTATGAAAACAGCCATAGACAATATAAATTGGTATACTGTGTTCCAACAAAACTTTATATATGAAATCAGGTGGTGGGCTATATTTGATTTGTGGGCTATATTTGCCAGCCCCTGATTTAGACAATACCTAGAAACTCCAAGAAATTTATGTTAAAATATGTGGTATTTCAATGCATTGAATCTTCATTAACCACTACTGTGCAATAACTTCATTAGAACTGGATTTATGTGAGAGATGGGTTGGGTGAATTAAGAACATGTGTGTGTGTGTGTGTGTGTGTGTGTGTGTGTGTGTGTGTGTTCAATCTTGGAGAATGTTGTTAGAATACACATACACACCTCTCAAAATTTCTAATTTAATATGTGGGTTGTGGTATGTATATTTTGAAAATGTTCCAGAAATGATTCTGATAAATGCTCCCACACTTGATCCCTCACTTTCTGATATGCGCTTGATATGTAGAAAAAATTTTATTACAGGAGGAGAAAGGAAGCTAATTTGATATTTAATGTATGAGGCATTGTATTGTGTGCTTTTCATGTTATCTCCTCAATGTGATAGATAATAAATGTTAATTGCTAACATTTATCAAATTGTAACTGTTAGCAAGGCACTGTCCTAAACAGTTTTACACATATATTCATTTGTTTAATTCTGTTTTACAAATGAGGCTATTGAGGTGTAGAGAGGATTAGCTGCTGGTAAATGGCGGAACTGAATTTGAATCCAGGTTCCAACTGCTTCCATGCAGTTGCCTCTTTTTTATAGTGCAGCACAATGTGATACTGATAATATACAGTAGTTATAGAGTTGATTGAATATCATTTGTCAGGCACTGGCTAGCTGTGGTTGCAAATATCCTTATTCACTTAAAAATTTAAAAAAAGATTTAATAGACTTCATGTTTTAGAGTAGTTTTAGGTTCACAGCAAAGTCGAGCAGGAGGTATAGAGAATTCCCATTTACCAGCTGTCCCCACACGCTCACAACCTCCCCCCACTATCAACATCCCGCATCAGAGTAGTACATTTTTTACAGTCGATGAACCTACATTGATTGACACATTGTTTTCATCCAAAGCCTGTACGTTACATTAGGGTTCACTTTTGGGATACAGAGATCCGTCATATTGCCTTTTTATACCCACAGTAATCTTATAGACCTTGTATACACATACTAATCTATTCTTTATTTCTATAATTTTGTAACTTTTTGAATATCTTTACAGTGGAATCATGTAGTGTGTAACCTTATGGGATTGGTTTTTTTCATTCAGCATAATTCTCTGGAAATTCATCCAGGTTGTAATGTGTATCAGTAGTTCATTGCATTTTATTACTGGGTAGTATGTCGATGTATCACGGTTTTACCAGTTACCCATTGAAGGACCTATGAGTTGTTTCCAGTTGGTATTGTAAATAAAGTTGCTTTAACCACTTGTGTACAGGGCTTTGTGTAAACAGAAATTTTTATTTCTCTAGGATAAATGCCCAGGAGTGCAGTTATTGGGTCATATGGTAGTTGTATGTTAATGTTTTTAAGAAACTATCAAGCTGTTTTCCAGAGTGGCTGTATATTTTATATTCCAATCAGGAGTATGTGAGTGATCTGTTCTCTCTGTATCCTTACCAGCATTTGATGTTGTCACTTTTTAATTTTAGCCCATTTTAATAAGTATGTGATGATAAATCATTGTATTAATTTGTATTTCCATAATAGATAATGATGCTGACTATTATTCATGTGCTTATTTGCCATCTGTGTATGCTCTTGGGTGAAATGTCTTTTGTGTCTGTGTTAGTTTGCTGGGGCTGCTACACAAAATACCACAGATTGGGTGGCTTAAATAATGGAATGTTATTTTCTCACAGTTCTGGAGGCTGGACGTCCAAGATCAAGGTATTGGCAGGTTTGGTTTCTTTTGAGGTCTCACTCTTTGGCTTATAGGTGGCCGCCCTGTTGTTGTGTCCTCACATGGTTTTCCTTTGTGCACATGTGCCCTTAGTGTTCCATGTCTAGATTTTCTCTTCCTTTAAGGTCACCAGTCATACTGGATTAGGGTCCACCCAGATGGTCTCATTATAACTTAAACCCCTCTTTAAAGGGCCTAGCTTCAAATAGTCACATTCTGAGGTCCTGGGAGTTGGGACTTCAACGTATTTGGATTTTGGGGAACATAGTTCACCTCATAACAGTGTCTTGTGCCAGTTTTTTAAATTGTTTATTTTACTATTGAGTTGTTGTTGTTGTTTTTTTACCCTTTAGTAGGGAGAAACTTTATTTTATTATTGCAAGGGAGGAGAGAACTATCGCAATAGGGAGAGGGAAGCTTTTGCCATGGGAGAATGTTCTGACCATAAGATTTACATGTGTCTCAAGCACTGAGCTAAAAGAGTTTTTCTTTCATAGGGAGGAGTAAACAGGGCTAGAAAGAACTGGGTGTGAGGAATTGGGATGATCAGGGTTGGCATGATGGGACAGAAGGTCAGAGAATGTTTTACCCTGAAGCCAGCCTATTTTCAGGAGGGGCTGTTAAGAAGGGGTTGTGTGTTGGCTTTACTGTTGAGTTTGGAAAATTTTTTATACGAATTTATCCCAGACACCAGTCCTTTGTTGTGGTTTGCAAATATTTTCTCCCAGTCTGTAGCTTGTTTTCATACTCAGTAGGGTCTTTCTCGGATCATAAATTTAAATTTTGATGAAGTCCAGTTTTTTAATACACACACACACACACACACACACACACACGATGCCAAAAAAAGTATACACGTCTTAAGAAAGGAAATATGTATTAATATTGTAATACTCAATATATACCGATAACAAAATATGGATACAAGTCACATTTGACTGCAATTACAAGAGGTGCTCAAGGTGGTTACCATCAGCATCCAGGCACTTCTGATGATGGCAAACTACTGCTTGAGCAACGTTGACCAAAGTGTCCATTTGTATATATTTTTTTGGCACCCAGGTGTGTGTGTGTGTGTGTGTGTGTGTGTGTGTGTGTGTGTGTGTGTATAGTGCTTTTTGTGTTAAGTCAGATCTTTTTGCCAAAATCCCAAACGTTTTCTCCCTTTTGTTTTTTTACAGTTTATAGTTTTACATGTAACATTTAAGTTCAAAGGTCAATATTGTGTTATTTTTTATGTCAAGTGTGAGAATTAGGTTGAGGTTTGTTTGTTTGTTTTCCTGTAAGATGTTCAACTGTTCCAGTGCCATTTGTTGAAAAACTTATCTTTTGTCAATTGAATTCCTTTTATGTTGTTGTCAAAAATTAGTTGAACATATTTGTTTTTATTCCTGAGTTCTCTGTTCTTTTCATTGATCTATGTGTCTATCCCTTAGCTAATACTATACAATCTTGATTACTGTAGCTATATAATAGGTCTTAAAATTGAGTAGACTGCTTCTTCGTACTTTATTCATCTGTTCATAATTATTTTAGCTCTTTTAGCTGCCTTCCCATATAAATTTTAAAACACAGTCTATGTCTACAAAAAGCTTACTGGGATTTTGATAGGAATTGTGTTAAAACTTGCATGCCAGTGTGGGGAGAATTGACATCTTTACCATGTTGAGACTTCCAATCCATGAATATGGTATGTCTGTCTGTTTATTTAGATCTCCCTTGATTTCTTTCATCAGCGTTTTGTGGTTTTCATCATAAAAATACTGCTTATGTTTGTTACACTAATTTCTATCCTCTCATGCCCATTAAGGCATCTCTCCAGCAGTTCTCTACTCATACTCCTACATCATCAGTTTTTGAATCTACCAGGTCATTTCTGCCAGCGATCATTTCTCCCATCCCACAAAAACCCCTAAAATTATATTTTTCTTTTCACTTCTGTTTTGTCCATTGTCCTATTTGTAGCAAAACTCAAAAGAGTTGCCTGTAATTGCTGTTCCCAATTCTTGTTCTTCCATCTTTTCTTTAATCAGTTTCAGACTGGTGTGTATATATATATATATATATATATATATATATATATATATATATATATCCTCACCTTGTCAAAGTAACACAGTATCTATATTGTTGAATTCTGTGGCCAACTTGTGGTCCTTATCCTTCTTGACTTTTCAGCAACATTGATATAGGTGGTCATCTCTCTTAGATAACTTTTTTCATTTTGCGTCGGGGAATTGCATATGAAAACAAGATATAATTTGGTCTCCATCAGATTCCCCCCCAAATTAAGAAGTCTGGTAAATCTAAGTGTAGTAAAAGGAAAACTCATGCATTTCTAGTGAGAATATAAGTTGGTACTACCACCTTAGAATTAGAAAGCTGTTTAATGATAGTAAAGTTGAAGATACTCAAGTCTTTTTATCCAGAAGTTCCACTACTAGGTGCTTGCCCTAGAGAAACTTTTACAAATGATGCTTTTATAAGATTGTTCATTATAGCATGGTTTATAGTAACAAAAAGTCTCTTAGAGGGGACTGTATGTGGTTTATATAATGGAATATCATCTAGCAATTGCATTGAATAAACTAGAACTACGTATCAGCAAAGGTAAATTTCCAAAACATGTTAAATGAAAAATACTAGGTATGAAAGGATAAGTACTTTATGATATATTTGTGTACAATAGGATATTAAGTGGGGCTTTTCTTGTCATCTAAGCATTTTTCCTGGAGCTCAAAGGTGAGGACAGTAGCTGACAAAGGATTCCTGCAGTATAAACCGTGGTGCTGAACTGCTGGGAAATGGCCATGATTTGCCCTGGAACTCTATTACTTCCAGCCTATACAAGACAAAGAGAGACTTTAATGGGGGGAAGTATTCTTGGAAAAATTATCAACCCAAGAGGGAATGCTGTAGTGTTTATATTGTCCTCCATGTGGGTCGCAAATGATTACTCTGGAACATTGGGATTTTTCAGGACCGAAAATGTTTTTTTTTGGTTGGATCCTGCTAGATTGTAAGAAAATAGTTAGGCCTCCCTGGGGTACTGAGTGGAGTGTTAGCAAATCCTTGGAAAAGTGTGGTAAGGATCCCTTAGAGATAGTGAAGGCCCAGAGACTGGGGGCTCTGCTGCTTTATTGCAGAAGGGTAAAGGTAAGAGAGATAAAATAACCTTGCAGTGGAGGAGCCAGAAGCAAGAGCTTCCTCTGTGTATCCAGTGATACTGAGTTAAGGGTGTTCCCTTGGGCCCGCCCAACACTTTAGAGGCTTAGATAGGCTTGAGTCAACTTGAAAGAAACTTACCAAAGAGAGGTGTCTGCTTTGCACAAGCAGCCCCAGGGTTATGCCACTGGCATAGGGGCTGAGGAATTTTTAGAGGTGAGCTGGAGAATGTCTCTTCTGCATCTGAGAATGTTAGGGAGGATCTGTCAAAGAAAAGCAGAGCTGGACAGTAGATAAAGTGGTCAAAATGGATTTCATTCCGACATTATTGCAATAGGGAAAAAGAAGCCCTCAATATAGAACTGGGCTCAGTTCCAATACAACAAGGACAATTGGGGATTTAAAGCCAACAGGAAGAATGAGGGGTCAATGGATGGAAAATACTAAGAGGAGACTCATCAGGGATAGGGGGATTCTGCTAAACCAACTTAACAGGATTCCTGCTGAAGGCAGGCAAGGGTGATCACATATCAAGGATGGGAAATTCTCCCTAAACTGACTTACTAGCAGAGTTCTTGCTAAAGCTGGACTGTGCAGTCTGAGTGAGGATGGGGACCAAGGTTGAGGCCTAGTTGAGAAGAGAGCTCACAGGAATTGGACTAAAGTTTGGTCAAAAGAGAGTCTTTGTTCCTATGGGATGAATTTCAGAATTCTCAAAATGCTTTATATGAGAGAGACAACAGTTGATATTGCCAGTGATTGAGGGGCTTTGATAGCTGAGAGAAAATTACCTTATGTAATATGAACTTTGTCCCTTCACTTCTCATTTTTCCACCTATATTCCCATCCTATGGTAGGCAGAATAATGGCCCCCCAAAGATATCAAGTCTTAATACCCAGAATTTGTGTTACCTTACAAGGGAAAAAGATTTTATGAGGGATGATAAAATTAAGGGTCTTGGGATGGGAAGAAGATCCTGAATATGCAGATGGACCCTAAGTGCAATCACATGTATTCTAATGAGAGGGAGGCGGAGGGAGATTTGAACACACACAGGAGAAGACTATGAAACAGGCAGAGAGATTTGAAGATGCTGGCCTTGAGTATTGGGGTGATGTCACCACAAGCCAAGGAATACCAGAAACCCACCAGAACTGGAAGAGGCAAGGAATGGCTTCTCCCATAGAGCTTCCTGGGGGAGTGTGGCCCTGCCAACACTTTTATGACTTTGATATTTGGTTTTGAACTCTGACCTCCAGAACTGTAAGATAATAAATTCCTGTTGTTTGTGGTAATCTATTATGGCAGCAATAGGAAATTAACACATAGACTATCACATAGTACTATAATAATTTGTTTGCATAGCAGTGGGAACACAGAACAGGACTGAGGGAAACAAGGAAGGCTATGGTGACATTTGAATTGTGAATTGAAGTATCTGTACAAGTGCCAAACCTGAGATGGAGTGTGCCTTCTGAATAGAATAGCTAACATGAGCAAAAAGATACTGAGATTTTAAAAGTACATGACTTCTTGGAATGGCTGGTATACACATCGGATGCTTAGAAGGGAACAGTGGAAAAAGTAAATTGGGCCAGTTCATGTGGTTTTGTAGGATTGCTGAAATTTCCTCATTTTACCCTATCTGCCTGATTTTAAGGATTTTAAGCAGGGGAGTGATTGGAACAGCAATGTGGATTGCAGTGTGTTGAGAGAATATTATTGAGTCATAACAATAAAGGACTGATAAGGATTTGTTTTGAGAAAAGAAGTATTAAGACTTGGTAACTAATTAATTATACCTGAGATTGTGGGAGACTGAGTCAAGGTTGAATGAATTTTTAGCTTGGACATTTGCTAGTTGCAAATGCATTTAGTAAATAGTACAGGAAGGAGGAAGAATATTTTGAGGTTGTGAGGAGGAAAAAATTATTAGATTACCTTTTAAAATTGCATATCCAATCTTATTTCCTTGCTCAAACAAAACTCCCTGATTGATTCTGTATCGCCCACTGAACTAGATGCCAAAAGTGCCTTTGTTTATTCTCAATTGAAGATGGGATTTGTACACTTCTTTTAGGATTTCAGTGTTTCTTTGCCATCTATATTTGCATTTTGGTAATTAAATTTAAGTAATTTGCATGTGCACTTGATCCATACCATTAAAAAAAAAATAAAACAACTTACAAATTCTAAAAGGTACTTCCTCAGAAATTTTCAGAAATGTGGCATTCTATGTCTGCCCAGCTTTCTGGGCCTAGTTGGAAACGTGGCCAGAACTTGCATTAGGGCTGCTGGTAAGAAGAGCTGGCTATGTGTGTGAGGGGTAGGATGGAGGGAAGGTGACTTCCATAAGCAGTCCAACTAGGAAATCATATTAAAAGAATGCTAATCAGAATCCCGTAGTTGGAGCATAAAACTGGGAGTTGATTTTGTGAAATATGAAATTGGACATATTCTGTAATGCAAGGGTGTGGTTGTCAAGTGGTCATATACATTCAAATGCAGTGTTATTCATTCTTTGGAATGTATTTGAATAAGGACAATTGAACAACTTTATATATAATGGAGAAACAATGAAAGCATTGCCTTTTTAAAGTGGAGAAAAATATAAAGAAATAAGGATGTACTGTCATCATCATCATCATTATTATTATTATTTTAACCAATATTGCGTTTGATGTTTTTGCTAATGCCATGGAAATGAAAGACCACACTTATTTGCAGATTTGATTTTATTCTTAGGCTATTCAAAAAATCAGAGATTATATTTTTACATTGTATCCAGATACAAAATAAAGCTGAACATTAGTAGTATTCCACTATACTAATTATAACCAGCTCCAAATACAATGAAAGTGATTTATGTAGCTCTCCATCTGCATACTACTTATCAAAATAACTCAGAGTTGTATAAATCATGATAAACTAGGTTTTGCTGCAGTAGCAACCCTATAATCTTAGTAGTTTAAATGTTAGTGGTTTAGCACACATGCATTGTGGGTTGGATAGTGGCTGCTCTTGGACCCGACTGGTCATGTACTGTCTGGAACGTTGCCAGTTTCCGTTGCCAGTTTCCATGGCGGAGGGAGAGAGTGAGGGATTGCATTCTGACTCTTAAAACCTATTCTCTGAAAGCAACCTGTCTCTTATTTGTATTCTATTGGTTAAAAACAAAAGTCAATTACTTGGACACACTTAACTTTCAAGGGACAATGAACATACAGTCCTACCATGTGCTTGGGAAGAGAGCTGGAAATATTTTATGGGTAGCACTAATGATTACAGTAGTATTTAAATATAAAAGTCAAAATCAAAAAAGCCCAAGAAGATTAGTATATGTGATTATAAAAAGTTTATTCTTTGAAGCATATTGCAAGCGTAAATACTTCTAAAAATGGAACAGAAATCTTTAGATCAGTGTGAAAAAGGTTAATATCTAACCTTCTATATACATAAAAGTTGGATTCAAATATATTAAACCAATTTCAGGACTCAGAATAAAATGGCTAAAAGATAAGAAGAGAAAGTTCTCAAAAAAAGAAAATAGAATAGGAAAATACTGGGTTGTCGGAAAATCATGACGCATTTTTGCAACAAAAAACAGAAAAAATACGTCATGACTTTTCTGACAACCCAATATATTTAAAGTTTGAAATTTCTGTTTAAGGGAGCGTTTAAAAATACCTAGTGCCAGTGAGTTTATGGAAAAATGGTTAATCATATATTGTTGGTGGGATTATAAATATCCCTTTGCAAAAAACAATTTAGATGTCGTATCAAGAACCATAAAAATATTCATACCCTTTAAGAATTCCTGTCCAGGAAGTTTACTCCAGTTAAAAAGAAGAAATATTAAAGTATTTTTTAGTGAGGAAGAATCCATCCCTTTTATTCTTTCATTTCATTTAAGTGCATTGATATTATGCTATGCTCTGTGTGTTCTAAGCACTGGGAGTATACACATGATTAAAACAGGGTTCTTGCCCTGTCATAGCATATGGTCTAGTGATGAAGAGAATGTTAGGGGAAGACATAGAAGAACGCCTGAGAAATCACATGAGTTTAGTTAGGAAATATAAAAATAATATACATATTTAGTGATTGGGAAATGTATATTTCAATGCATCAGTTTAATTAAATATTTTGCAGTGGTTAAAAGCAGTATAGTACTTATAAAAATTATGTGTAATGGCATTAGGAAATATAAAAGGGAAGAATATAAAATATATGAGCTCTGTGATTACAGATACATAAAAATATACAAACACTTGGTAAATAAAGATGTATAGCAGTGTTGAAAGAAATTTGCAAAATTAGGTTACATTGAAAAACAAGACTTCCTTCTAAAAACACATAATTCCAGTCTAATAATGAAAAAAAAAATCAGGCAAATCCCAGTTGAGGTGCATTCGACAAAATACCTGACTAGTTCTCAAAACTGTCAAGCTTATCAAAAACAAGGAAAGTCTGAGAATTGTCATAGCCAGGAGGAGCCTAGGGAACCATGATAACGTATGTAATGTGATATCCTAGATGGGATCCTGGAACTGAAAAAGGTCATTATGTAAAAACTAAGGAAATCTGAACGAAGTGTAGGTTTCAGTTAAGAATAATATCAATATTGGTTCAGTAATTGTAACAAATGTAACATTAATGTTCAATGTTAATGATAGAGGAAACAGGAGGTGTGGAATGTGGGGACTCTGCATTGTTTTTGTAAATCTTAAACTATCCTAAAAAATAAAGTTTATTTTTAGAAAGATAGGAGAGGGAGAAAATATACATGTCAAATGTCTGTGGAAAGAAAAAAAGTATGCCAAACTAGTGCATATTTGTTACAAATACGTGTGTACGTATGGATTAATACCAGAAGGAAATCAAGTGAAACCCAGTTTTTAAAGATACTAGAAGATAATGAACATTTTCCTAGCCTAAAGTTTTGTTGGAAACAAGCAATGTGAATTGCATAGTTTGGATTGAGGCAATGGTGCTACTGCAACATAAAAAGAATCCGTACTTCAAGTTGGACTCTCTATTAGAAGCAACGCTCATACTGTTAGCCAGGGATCAGGGACTACAGCAGAATAGTAAGCGATCAGTTGCTTACTGAAAAGAATTATTTGAAATCTTTCCATTATATAACCACATCAGTTTTGTCCAACCTTCCCTGAAAAAGGGTGCATTAAATCAGTTTGTAAAGGATTCTATCTTTAGTGTAGTGCCATCTGCTGGCACTTTTAACTAAATACATTTTTAAAGAAAGTTATAATTTTGTGTGGCTAGTCGTTTTCCTTGTTTACTTGGTTATATGTTTTATACTTATTCTGCCTGTTCATTGTATGTAATCAATATTCCTTTTTAAAAGTCCTTATGGCATCCCTAGAATTTAGTTAACCACTCCCTCCAATTTTAAGGTCTCACATTTGGCTCATTGATTTTAGTTAGGACTAAGAAATGAGTCACATACAGAGACCTTTTTTCCTTTCCTATCTTCTTCTTAGCACCCTATATAGTACTCTAATTTCATCTTATACATTTAATGGAATTAAATTTCAGAAGCTCAAAATTATATAATTAAGTACATTTAGCTGCTTAAATCAGAGTCCACTCCTGTTAGAATGATACCCAACAGCAGACGCTTGCACAGTGTAAATCGCAAGTATATGGTTAAGCCCTAATGCATTGCTAATTCACCTGTTATATGGGCTGTGCACCAAAGGCAGGCAGGTAACATGTATTTTGTAGGTAACGTGTATGTGCCCTAGAATTTTATTGATTCCCTCCCCCCTTTTTTTTTTAGTTTGGAAATGCATTTAATTAATTTAGAATTATGGCATCTCATTTGCCATTGTATCTTGTCCTCTTTGAATTGTCTTCATATCCTTTGCCCATGTTCCAAATGTGTTGTTATTTATGCTTTTCTCAAAGGCTTTTTTTTTTTTTCCTTTTTACATTAGGACTCTGCCAGTATTATACTTAAACCTTTGGTCTGGCTGGAAGTTTTCTGATATGAGTGAGGTGCAAATCTGTAGGAAGAGTACTTAGGTGGACTGCAGCCTGGTTCTGCCAGGGTATAGCTATGTCTCTGGGAAGCCTGGGAAATTGATCTTCAGTTTACCTTATCTTGCAGTGAACACTGAGAAAAAGCCCTGGAGTGGTCTTGAACAAGTTACTTAGACCTGATGAACATCATGCATATGGCCAGAGTCTCCGTCCAGGGGAGGCGGCGAGGTACTAAGACACCACAAGAGCAGGAGAGTGCATGCTTCTTTCACCAGGAAGTGGCATAGGCATCTGTATGTTCTTGTGGGGAGTGTGGCTGCCCTGGGTTTTCCTCCACCTGGCTCCCTCCTGTCCTGAATTCTGCTTTGTGTGGCCCTGTTATTCTCATACTCATTTCAGTATCTTCTGCCATTAAAGAAACTATATAGACTTGGCTGTATTTGTTGGCATCTTTTCATCAAGCACATCACCCTTTTATATTGAAGCCTGTTGAATTTTTTTTTATCTCAAATGGCTAGCCAATTGTCCATTTATACCATTTATTGAATAATATATCTTTCCCTCCTGATTCTAGTTCTCAGTTTTGCAGCTCTGTTCCATTGCTCTGTTTATAACTGCACTGCCGCTATTTTTACATTAGTTTGCTTTCTAATATATTGTAATTGCTGGCGAGGCAGGTCCCTTCCCTTCCCCTTCTTTCTGAATATTCCTGAACTTACCCACCTTGTATATTTGTTTTCAAATATATTCTACTGTAGAACCTATGCTTGGAGAAGCTTTTCTGATAGAGCACTTATTAAACATCTAGATTTGGTTGGTAGTAAACTTAGAAGCACTGGGTCAATAGTGGATTCTTTGATTTAATGGGTCTACCATTTTTAAAAAGTTAACTAAGTTGCACACAGACACTTGGTAACTAATTGATTGATTTTATAATTCTTCCCCGGCATGTGAGTAAATGTATTGTGGCCTCTGTCATCTTGACATACAAGCCAGCATTTGCCTGCACCTGTTGTATGAGTTTGAGTCCGGACATGCTGATTTCTCCTAGCAGCAGTGTGTAGCAGCTGAGCTGACTCTTACCCAGCCCCTCTTACTCCTGTCTACTACTATGCAGTAGATTCTGGAGGTGCTTTCTGCCCTTACAGTTCTCGTCAACAACAGCCAGAGCTGTAAAAACCTCTGGCTGTCACCTGGGTACTTTTAAGACTCTTCCTAGTAGCTGTAATTTTGATACTTGAGTATGTAATATGTTAGCCTTAGAAGGGATCTTGGAGGACTTCAAATCAAATAGTAGTTTTTGAACTTTAAAAAGCATCTGAATCTTATTTAAAAATTAAATCTGATAGCCCCAATTTCGAAAAACAGGGTAAATAACAGTGCTTTGTTTAAAAGGGAATGAATTAAGTGGGGCTTGAAACCTTCCAGCTCTTTGATGCCCTGGTGTTGATCCTTGAAGCAACTCAGAGATACTCTATGCAGATCTTATTCATCCTCCTCTTTTTACAAATGAGGGACCTGAATCCTACAGTAGTTAATTAATTGCCTTGCTGGATTGTAGCCGAGATAAAAGAGTGGCAGACTTTCAATTCAGTCGACTCCTAGTCAAGGACTTTTTCTATTACACCAGGCTGTTTCTAATGGAATTACTGCATTTTAAAAAGTTATAATGACCTACATATGTATTTTAAAATTATTATTAGTTTTCTTGGCAGAACTATCAATTAAATCTTAGTTCCCATTAAAATCAAGGAAAAATTATAAAATTTTAAAGAGCATCATTAAATACTGGGGATTCCAAAAAATGTACACGTTTTAAGAGATGTTATCTATGTATTACTTTTCAAAGTTGAATTACGTTAGCGATGTGTAGTATGATATTTGTTCAAAAGATGGTGTTAATGAAATGAATGCTAGAGTCATTCATAGTATTACAATTTTAATACAGTTTTTTCCTTTCTTGAAATGTGTATACATTTTTTGGTACCCTCTGTATAATAGCAAATTTGTAATTAAAAAAATTAATATTATGATCTATGCATTTATAAGATACTTATTTACATGAACACAGTATTTAGTTTATGTTTTTAAAGTTTAAAAATTATAGTTGTTATTCATAGGCCTAGTGATAGTGCTGGTTATCTTACTAGATAGTGTTGGCATTTGTCATGTTGACAGGGTACTAGTTCTAGATATGCACGAGTTTCCAGTCTGTTTAAAAGTGAGAAAAATAATGTAAGTTCTGTATTGTAAAATACTTTTTGATAATAAAGCAGGTTGGAGATTTGATTAAACACCACTTCTACTTTTTAGTGGCAGTAACTCTACCTTTGAAATTACTCTAGGGATATGTTTAAGGCCATCTTTTAAAAAATCATTTCTTTTACTAAAAAGTAGAAACAAACAAATAAAAGCCTTACAGATGGGATAAAACAAATACTGGTATAGGTTAATATAAAAAGGTTACTAGAAAAATAGTTATTTTTAGTATATTCAGAAGATTATATTTGGCAATGTCATTGAGACAAAATGGACTGTAGAGAAACTGAGAATACAGTTTAATCATGTGCAATAGGTGAGGTCTCTGGGGATAAAAATGAAATTAAAGCTCAAGAAAACATTACAGTAGTAAACCTTAAATATAAATTTATTTTTTGTTTTATGAATATTTTTTATTTGTCTGTAATAGCAATATAGGAGGTCTGACAATTAGGTTCGTGAACTTGCCATCATGTGCTTAAATTGGCTTCATTGTACAAACAGCTCGGTAGGGTTTCATAACCTTGGTATATCAGGTCTAACAGCTGTGTTCGTGTCGATGACGTGTGGTGGCACTTTGCTGAGTGGCGTTCATTATTGTTGTGTTTTTGTGTGCCATTGCGAGAATGTCTGAGCTTGAATTAGAACAATGAAAAAACATTAAATTTCTTGTGAAACTTGTCAAGAGTGGAAGTGAAATCAGGGACATGTTAGTACAAGTTTATGAGTATAATGCCATGAAGAAAACGGCAGTGTACAAATGGATTAAACGTTTTTCTGAGGGGAGAGAACGTGTCACTGATGAAGAGAGGTCAGGGCAGCCAGTAACAAGCAGAACGGATGAAAACATTGCAAAAATTTATCAAATTGTGCGTCAGAATTGTCGGCTGACTGTGAGAAGCATGGCAGATGAAGTAAACATGGATATAGAAACAGGAAAATCCTAACTGAAAATCTTGACATGAGAAAGGTGTGTGCAAAAATGGTCCCAAAGGAGCTCACCAATGAACAAAAGCAAAGGAGAGTCAAAATTTGCCAAGACCTTTTGGAGAGGCAAGATGATGTTTTGGGCCATGTTATCACTGGTGATGAAACATGGGTGTATCAATACGTCTCTGATACAAAGCGTCAAAGTGCACAATGGAAGTCAGCTAATTCTCCATCACCAAAAATGTTGTACTTTACATCCTCACGACTATTTTTTAACTTCCAATTTATACTACTTAATCCCTTGGCAGGTTCTTGTTTCTAATATTTGATTTATATTTCTTGCCTGCTTTGTCCTTCCACTCTGGATTGTAAAGTCTTTGAGGGCAAGAGACCATATTCAGTGTATGTTTGCAGTGCCACAGTGGAGCTGGGCGGAAATGGAAAAATCAGCAATACTGATGCTGTCTGTATTTGAAATGTTGATGCTTGGGTTTTTTGTTTTGTTTTGTTTTGTTTTTTGCATTGGTTGTGATTTTTAAAAGATAACCCATTAAAATATTTTTAAATCTTGATTACTGTTTTGGCACCCTCTTTGGCACCCTAGGAGAGTACTTTATGAAGAGTAGGCTCTCAGCACATTTTGTCAGATATACGGTATTCTATTCTGTTTGTAAACTACCACCAGTTTTTATTTTCCTTCAGATTTCTTACAGCATTTCAGAAGTCAGAATCGAAAGTTGAAAAAATTATTTTCCCACTGGTAGGGGAGAATAAAATCAGAAAAGAAAATTTAGAAAGAAGGAAGTGTTATTGGTCTAAGAAGTGTCTTCACTTCACTCCACTGAATATAGAACACAGAGAAGTTGGGAACTATAATTCAGTGGAAAAATTAGATAGAAAAAGTTTATAAGTATTAAATGGGTCTTATGTATTGGTTTGCTTCATCAGTTATTTAGAATGTTGCACATACCCAAAATGCTATGTTCAGATTTAACTAGTTCTATTTTAATGGAGTCCAAGAGCAATCTCTCATAAAATTGCTTGGTAAACTATATGTATTATGTATGTTGTGAATCTTAGCTTACGACTGACATCTGTTTTCTTCTGATAACATGGATTTATGATTATTAATGTGGTATTTTAATATTGGCTATAACATTTTCACAAGGAACTAAGAATTTATCAGTTGAAAGGTTATATACTAAGAAGAATTTGCTTTTGTGAAACTTTTTAATTCCCTGTACTTGAAAATATTCAGATTTATAACCTTCTAAATTTATGGCTCAAACAAATTAATTTTGGAATTTCCCTCTCAGATTGAGTAAACTAAAAATAATAGCCTTTTTGCTCCAATAAAATGCCATTAAGTTTGCTTTATTAAATATTAGTGGCCAAGAGAGCATGAATTCTTCTAATGATTTCATTCTTTCCAAATACCTTGTTATGCCTTATCCTTTTATTTGTATTTACATTTGTGTGCGTGTATATGAGAGAGGAGTGGGGGGTGGGGGAGAAATACCAGAATAACAGAAATTTGAACATATGATATTAGAGCTGAACATGCTCAATTTTTCTGTTTGCATATAAAAAATATAATTGTATCTTAATGCTACATTATATTGAGGAAGTTGAGTATGCATAGTAAATTTTGTAATTTTAAATAGAAAATTGCACATAGCATATAAGCTTTGAATGGATGTAATATTCTATGAAACTTGCTTAATTGAATTTTTATATAAAAAGTTAGTTTCTTTAAGAGTGTTGAGGTTTTTAGAACTATTCAAATGGATTTACATTTTATCAGAGCTGCCCCATTTTTCTTATTCACCTAATGGTAGATGCTTAAGAAGTTCTCATCATGAAGGAGTATAAGAAAAGGTAATACCTGAGAATAATAGAAGAATAATATCCCTGGGTTCCTATCTTTAGGACATTAGAGTTTATTTGGCATGTGATGAAGGTTTTCAAATAGGATGTTAGGGCTGGGGTAATGCTAGACTAATAGAAAAATTGATCTGAGAGAATGTGAGTTGACTTGATGAACAGATAAGAGTTTTATGGAGCTAAAGATGAATTTCAGTTGCTATTTGTCACTAATTTCTAGTCTTGCAGCTTTTCTATTTTGAGAGTGTGTATAAGGGGTAGATCTATTTGAACATGCTTTTTCTCTAAAGAGTACAGACTTCAGAAAAAGGTAAAACTTAATCATTTCATTAATGAGCATTCTCCAAATAGTGCAAAAACGGTAGAAAAATATTGAAACGTTTTCTGTACCTTTTTTCAGTTCTTGCCTCTGTGATTGTCTCCAACAGGAAATCAAACCCCAAAGCCATTATAGCCATGGATATGGTGAACCTCTTGGACGGAAAACTCATATTGATGATTACAGTACATGGGACATAGTCAAGGCTACACAGTAAGTTTTTGTTGTAGTTGATTTCTTCTTCACATCTGCATTTTAAGTGAAATATGAACACATAATTTTTGTCTTTATTGATATTCTTTATTTGGCGAGACATTGTTTTCATACTTTAGTTCTTTAGACATGGTTTCCTTTAGTTCTTTTACAAATTTGAAATGGCTGATTTAAAGTCTTTGTCTAGTCCAATGTCTAGGATTCCTCAGGAACAGTTTCTGTTTCTTGCTCCCCCACCTCTTCTTTTGTATGAGTTATATTTTCTTGTTTCTTTGGATGTCTTATAATTTTTTGTTGAAAAATTGGACAATACAAATAGTATAAGGTAACAATTCTGTGTATCAGGTTCTTCCAGGGTTGTTGTTTGTGACATTTTTAAACTAATTTTGTGAAGTCTGTGTCTTTATCTTGTGTGGCCACTGAAGTCTTTACTTGGTTAGTTAGTTGTCAGCTAATGATTGAACAGAGACTTCTTTTTTTTTTTTTTTTTTTTTTAGCTGAGCCATCCCGCCACCTGTTGGCAGCTCACGGCTGCTCAGCTCGGGCTGACTTCAACCGCTGTTGCTCAGAGCTCAAACTCTTGAGCGAGCTCTTAACCAACTGAGCCACTCAGCCGGCCCTCAGAGACTTCTTAAATCCTTAGAATCAGCAAGCCCTGATCTTTGTTGAGGGATTCTTTGTGTGTGTTGGGACACTCCCCCGGTACTTAGCCAGGCTGCTTATAACTCTGGCTTAGCCTTCACTTTCTGCTTACACAGAACCTCAAGGTCATCAGAGGTGAGAACCTGGGCCTTCTCAGGTCTTTGTTGAACATGTGCACACAACCTTGTGCCATGTGCATGACCTTCTAGATTCCAAGCTTTCAAAGCCCCTGTGGATGTCTCATTCCTCAGGCTTTGCTTTGAAGCTTTTTGATTTGTCTGTTGTCTATCCCAACTGTTACCCATCCTCTCAAGCAACTGTGATGTTAAAACATTTGACAAACACCCCGCAGGGAGAAGCTTTTAATGAGTTTGGTGAGGTCTAATAGGTAAGCCTTTCAAGTAGACTCTTCCAGAGAACCTCCAGACAGGTCAAATAATGACTCCTCTTTGGGAATGAAGCTTTGAAAGAACTCCATCCCTGGTGTGCTCATTCCAGTACCAGGAATACAAACTTGTTTTTCAAGGCTGCTGGGGAGCTAGTGGATGGCACCATGAAATGCTAAAAGGCCACCAAGTTCTCTGTTCTTACTGAAATTCAGTTGTTTTTCTTGAATAAATGTTCTTTGGATTGCTCAAAGCCTTTTGTTAATTTCCAGAGTTCTGAAAAAGCTGATTCTGATATTTCTTCTTTTTTTAAAGATTTTATTGGGGAATCGGGGAAGGGGAACAGACAAGTTGCTGTCCTTTTGTTCTTCAGTCTAGTTGTGGAGGACATCGCTTCACTGGCCCATGTTGGTTTTATGATCACTGCGCCCTTCCCGGTTGAGGCAGTCGCTCGCTGGCCATTGGACAGCCACTCACGGCGGCCCACGGAAGCTCACGGCAGCTCACGCCCACTGCCAGCCAGCCCCACTGCAGCCTACACCGTCACCAGTGACTCACGTTATCCCAGCTCCAGGTGGAGCTGTTGTTCACCATCTTAGCTGTAGAGGGCACAGAGTCACTGGCCCTCTTGTGGGATCTGAACTGGGGCCCTGCTGCTCATAGCTGGCATTCCCAAGCCAACTCCTAACGAACACATCACTCGGCCGGTCCTGATTCTGATATTTCTGCTGGATTTTTCATTACTTTAGTAGAGAGGCAAATTTTGAAGTTCCTTAGCTTATTAATATCACCCTGCTTTCTTGACTGTTGTGTATCAAAAATCAAAGCACATTGTGTCAACTGTATTTAGCAAACAAATTTTCTGATCTACGTTCATTTTTTTTTTGAGACTTTGCTCCTTTTGATATCTCCTTTCTCCCCTTTGTCATTAACCTCTTTCATCCTACCTGATGCATTATTGCCATCAGCAAATGTATTCCAGCATCTTCCATTTTAAGAAAAAAAACAACCTCCTTTCTTTATTCCTCACCTATTCTTATAACTGTCCTGTTTCTTGAAAAGTGTCTTAAGTGTGCTGTCTACATTTTCTACCTTTAAAAGCATTTATTTAAATTTTGAAACATTTCAATCCTGCAGAAAAATATGGAGAAGGACAATAACTCAGATTAAGCAGATGCTAATGTTAGGCTGTAATCGCTACAGGTTGCTCAGTGTGCTCTTTCCCGTATCTCCTCCAAGGAAACCTCTCTTGAAATTGCTGTGAAGCATTCTCATGAACATTCTTGTACATTTTTACAGATACCTATAAAAGTGTATGCTATTGTAATCTATTTTTCTTTTAAAAACTATATAGCTTTTGTGATTTATCATTGTTAATAGATATAGACCTAGATTATTCCATATAACTGCTCTGTAGTACAGTAGACCCCCCTAATCTGCAGTTTCACTTTCCACAATTTTAGTTACCTGCGGTCATCCAACAATCCAGAACTATTAAATGGAAAATTTTAGAAATAAACAGTTCGTAAGTTTTAAATTGTGTGCTGTTCTGAGCAGTGTGATGAAATCTTGTGCTGTCCCGCCTGGGACATGAATCATTCCTTCGTCCAGTATATTTGTGCTGTGTAAGCTCTGTTAGTCACTTAGTTGCTGTCTTGGTTTATCAGGTTGACTGTCTAGGTATCGCAGTGCTTGTGTGTTCAAGTCACCTTTATTTTACTTTATGATGGCCACAAAGAGCAAGATTAATGATGCTGGCAATTTAGATCTGCCAAAGAGAAGCCTTAAAGTGCTTCCTTTAAGTGAAAAGATAATAGTTCTTAATAAGTCATTTTATCATCTCATCACAAGAAGGATGAGTACAGTACAATAAAATATTTTTGAGAGCTAGAGAGACCACATTCATGTAACTTATTACAGTATATTACATTTTTTCTATTAGTTATTGTTAATCTCTTACTGTGCATAATTTATAAATTAAACTTTATCTTAAGTATGTATGTGTAGGAAGAAACAGTATATATAGGGTATGGTACTATCAGCAGTTTTAAGCATCCACTGGGAGTCTTGGAATGTACTCCCTAGGGATAAGGAGGGCCTTCTGTATTCTGTCCTTCCTTCCTGAGGGATACATAAAGTCGGTTCTACTTTTTAATTATTGCAAACATTGTGTCAGCGAATGTCCTTTCACCTGTTTCCCGTGCACATAAACAAGAGTTTTTCTAGGGTAGACAACTCAAGTGGAATTTCTGGTTTGTTCAGTATGCTCTTTTTCAAGTTTAGCAGTTATTCCAAATTGATTTCCAAAGTGGCTGTGTCAGTTTATACTTCCACTGCAGGAATAGAATTCTTGCACTACATTCTTGCTAAACCCCAATTTTGTCATACTTAATTAAATTGTCAGTTTGATGGTTGTGAAATGGTTTTTCCCTGTTTTGATTGGCTTTTCTCTGATTACAAATGGTGTTGAATATATTTCTTATGTTTATTAACCATTTGGCTTTCTTGCTGTGTGAATTGCCTTTTAAAATCCTTTACCTATTTTGAGTTCTTTTGTCTTTTTGTAATTGACTTATAAAAATTCTTTATGTATTTAGATGAAGTCCACTATGAATATAGCAGGAACTGTGTCCCTTTAAATACTCCCTGCGAGTCCTATCTCCCAGCCTCCCTCCCACGCTGCAGTCATGTAGCTCACAGTTCAGTACTCCTCTCTAGTATGTCCAAACTTATATTTTTTTCTGCAGCAGTGTGCTGGAACTTCTCTGGAAACCTGGACTTCCACAGAGGCTCTCACCTGAGGGTGATTGTGTAAGACAGTGTTTTCCAGAGCTACCAGACCACAGCCGAGAGGGGCTGGCACCAGCTCGTGGACCATTGTGGGGTCCACAGCTGGGACTGAGGTCTGTATGCCTATTACCCAACACAAGAGTGGGCGACCCTTCCCAGCTCTCTTGGTGTGTGGTGCTGGGTCCCGCAGCTCCCACCCAGGCATTTCTGTCTCTTGATATATTTATATACTTAATTATTGTTGGAGGAAGGACAAAATGAGTGATGCCACCGTCATGCTGATGTCACTTGTGGTCCATTTCTAAATATTATTTTCTCTTCCATTTGTTTAATCTTGTGTAGTTCCACATTGATTTAATCATTTCTTAGTCTTCAGAATTGTCTCACCTGCTCTTGGTCTTTTACTTTCACAAATGAATTTTAGGGTTCTACTTGGGAAGCTCATGACATATTCACTTAGGATTTTAATAAGAATTTCATTGAATTCGTAGAGTAATTTTGGGGGAAATTGGTGTATATATTTTATGTATACATTAAATACATACTTTAATGTCTTTTATTAATCTTATTTACTGTGAGAGTGGTGTAATTAACTATGCTTCCACATTATTAGATGGTTTAATATGTTATGTTACAGTGATATGGAAATCTGATCCTAAATTGATTTTATTTGGATACTTTGCTTTAATGATTTTTTTTGCTGAAGGAAGGATAGCCTCACAGAGATATGTAGTTCTCTAATGGAAGAATTATGTATGCTGCATTTACTAAGTTACAGTAATTACTTTTTCAGTATTATTCACTAAGCAAAGATTTTACTGAACTTTACCTTGTAAATATCCATTTTCAGATGACAGTTCTTGCAAACTAATCAGGTATTGGCATTTTTGTAATTACAACAAATGGGTTCACACATGTTAGAATATTGTATGAAATATTTTTAGTGTGTTTACATGAGAAGTTTTTTATAGGTGACATATTTAGATCTTCCCAAAACTGTATTATATCATGATGGAAACTTCTGAAATAAAACTATAATGGGTAACTTTCTCACTATTGTCTAAAATATCCCCTTTGTCTTGAAGGGGAACAATCTAAATATCTTTACCTTTCTTAAGAATGTGTGGTTGATAGCATACTATTCAACAGTGATTTGTCATCACTATCCTTCTCCCCACCCAAAAAGCCAGCAAATTTGAAGCACTTGTCTTTTTTATTAAAGGGAAAATGCATATTCACTTTTTTTTCTTTTTTTTCTTTTTTAAGATTTTACTGGGGAATTGGGGGAGGGGAACAGCGTTGGGGAATCGGGGAGGGGGAACCGACAAGTTGCTGTCTTTTTTTTTTTGTTCTTCAGTCTAGTTGTGGAAGACGTCGCTTCATTGGCCCATGTTGGTATTATCATTGCGCTCTTCCCGGGTGAGGCAGCCACTTGCTGGCCATTGGACAGCTGCTCATTCTTGGCTGCCAGCCACTCACGGTAGCTTACTGGAGCCCACTGCTGCCCCACTGCAGCCTGCACCGTCGCTGGCGACTCACGGCAGCCCATCTCCAGATTGAGCTGTTTTTCATCGTCTTAGCTGTAGAGGGCGCAGCATCACTGGCCCTCTACATGTGGGATCCAAACTGGGGCCCTGCTGCTCAGAGCTGGTGTCCCAAGCCAGCTCCTTTTTTTTTTTTTTTTATCTTAGCTGTGGAGGGCAGTGTCACTGGCCCTCA
>NW_017731549.1:1188588-1219771 GCF_001890085.2 Hipposideros armiger
TTGAGCTGTTGTTCAGCATCTTAGCTGTGGAGGGCAGTGTCACTGGCCCTCATATGTGGGATCCGAACCGGGGCCCTCTGGTGTCTGAAATCAGTTCTTAACCATCGCGCCACTCGGCCGGCCCCCAAGCCAGCTCTTAACCAATGCGCCACTCGGCCAGCCCCATATTCACTTTTAAGTGTTAGAAAAATAACCAGTCATTCTCTATGTGGTTAAAAAGATTGTCATGGTCACTTACCAGCTCATTCAAAGTGTGAGGTAGATTCTGCTCTTTGTAAGGTAATATGCCTAATTCCCTTAACTGGGCACATGTAAACAATTTTCTGAAAAAGAACAAAAACTGAAGGTACCACTGTCATCTCCTATGCATTGTGGGACTCTTGTTCTTTCCTTAGGTTGGTTACCTTGTGTCCCATGCGCGTGTGCACATGTGTACACTTTTACTACAGAACTAGTGAGGACAGCAATGTGAAGGCTGTATTAAATATTAGTAAAGCTTAATTTCTTTATTAACTAAGACATGAATATCGGTAGAAGTTTTAATATTTGCTTCTAGTGTTCTGTTAATGTACCACTTCTGCCCCAGCCTCACTCTCTATTGTGCCTTCCCCATTTTGGAGACCTTTCTGATTGAGAAATTACAATTATAGCCAAAGCTCATTGAAATTTGTTTTTGTGTCTCATATCTTTAAGGAGCCAATATTTTGTTTAGGATAAAGTTGATGGTTCTTCAGGTTCATTGATGGATTTTTGGTAGTTTATTGTACCATTCTTTCTACTTTGGCTTATGCTTGAAAATTTGTGGGGCCAGCCGAGTGGCTCAGCTGGTTAAGAGCTCACTTGGGAGCACCAGCTCTGAGCAGCAGCGCTGCGGTTCGGATTCCACATTGAGGGCCAGTGATGCTGCGCCTGCTACAGCTAAGATGATGAACAACAGCTCAACCTGGAGCTGGGCTGCCGTGAGCTATGTGAGCGGCTGGTAGCCGGTGTGAGCTACTGGGAGCCTCTCTGAGCAGCGGACAAACGACCAGCGACCGGTTGCCTCCCCCGGGAAGAGCACAATGATTATACCAACATGGGCCGGTGAAGCGATGCCCTCCACAACTAGACTGAAGAACAAAACAGCAATTTGTCTACCTGTCTGTTCCCCTTCTCCAATTCCCCAACGCTGTTACCCTCCCCGCAATTCTCCAATAAAATCTTTTTAAAAAAAAATTTGCGTAATAATTAAAAAAAAATTTATGCTGCCTCACAATGACCAAAAAAAGAAAGGAAAAGGATCAGGCTCTTTGCATGTCCTCTTCTTCTTCATCAAATGAACATCTTTCCTAGAACTCTCCCAGTAGACTTTCTCTTCTGTCTCATTGGCTTGAACTCATAAGACTCTTCCCCTACCCACCGGATTTCCCACCTCCACACGTCCTTTTTTATTGGCCTTCATAATTATCAAAGCTAAATTCGTAAATAAAGAATCCTGGGGCTTAAAAAGCATCCTTTATTCTTGATGTTCTTTTTTTTTTTTTAGTAGCACTATACATCATATATATATATAATATATATATATAACATATATATATTTTTTTGTTAGTTCAGGTGTACAAAACAATGTAATAGTTAGACATCTATACCTCTCACAAAGTGATAACCGCCTTCCCCCAATCTACTACCCCTCTGACTTCATATATAGCTGTTACAATTCCATTGACTCTATTCCCTATGCTGTATGCCACATCCCATGAGTATATATGTATATATTAAATTATAGTTGACATTCAGTATTATTCAGCTTCAGGTGTACACTGTAGTGGTCAGGCATCTTCTTGATGTTCTTATAAATCATTGATATGTTCTTTGTTACTGCTTTTTTATGTGTTTACTAATTTTTAACATAATTGTATTTTTATAAGCTGCCTCAAATGTTTTGTGGAATAAGTGGTTATATAAATAAAAGCAAGCAACTGATAAAAACCTTATTTCTGGTATCCTCTTCCACGTAATGAGATGTTATATTCTTATAGCTGACACATTTGAAATGTAAAATGGATTAGTAAAAGCTGTTGGAATGTTGATATGTTAAAAGTAACATGTTTTGTTGAGAAATTCATTTTAATTTCCAGGTATCAAAATGGAACATTATTTTCTTCTGAAAATGTTATTTTCAGCTTTAAATTTCTTGTCAAATAGTAGTAACAGTCTCTATTTTCTTTTCTTTTCAAGATATGGAATATATGAACGTTGCCGAGAATTGGTGGAAGCAGGTTATGATGTACGGCAACCAGACAAAGAAAATGTTACACTCCTCCATTGGGCTGCTATCAATAACAGAATAGATTTAGTCAAGTATGTGTTTTCTGTATTATTAAGTAATTAGTTATAAAAATTAGCAATTTCTAAAATTTGTAGCTTTTAAAATGTAAATTTTGTGTACCTTTTTTCCTTAAAAAAATTGTTTTTAACATATAGTGAGTGGTTATTGTGTGCCAGAGACTGTGCTGAGTGTTTTTCCATGTGTATTTCCTTTAATCTTAACTCTTGAACTAACCCTATATGAAAAATGACAATTATTGCTGTCCTGCTGACGGGGAAACTGAAGCATATAAAGAGGTTAAATATACTATTAATGACATACAGCTAATAAAGGTTGGAGTCAGGATGTCTAACTTGCAGCTCACATTCTAAATATGAATTCTATGGGGAAGAGCTACAAAAGGAAAGGGGTTGAAAGAGGTAACAATAATCTGATGAGCTATTCATACCAGCATAAGCGATGAATACTTTACATACTAAATGTAAAATGATTTTTTTTACTTACTGTTAATCTGCTTGTTTAGTATTAGCGAGAGGTAGTTAGATAAGCAAGAATAAGATGGTAGAAGTCTTTCTTAGTAAATCTAGTTTAGTATGGTAGTCTCTGATAATTTGTACATAGGCTATTTAGATAAAGACAAGAATCTGAAATAAACTGCTTGCAGATGTGCCGTTAAGTACACAGCACAGAGTCTACAGGCAAGTAGGATATTAATGCCAGGTAAAATAATTTTCCCTTAGAGCTCTAAAGTTTAAGCAAGTAATATCTAAAGCATTGAACTCCATGAATTACTTTCTTCCAGAGAGCATATTTCCATTTTATTTGTTCCTTTTTTCCTTCATTTATCTGTAGCCTTTCCTCTGCCTTCAGTATGGGTCTCCTGATGTCTAATTCTGTTTTGCTTGTTGGAAAATGTTTTTTATTTCATCTTCATTAGTGAATGAAATTTTCACATGGTATAGCAATCTAGGGTGGCAGTTTTTATTTGTTTTATTTTTGTTTTTTACCCATTGAAAATATCATTTCACTGTTTTCTGGCTTCTGTTAGTTTTGAGAAATAAATCTGGTAAGTATGCATTGTGCTTTTGAAGGCTCCCCTCCCCCTGCTGCTTTAAAGATGTTCTCTTTGTTTCTGGTTTTCTGCAGTTTCATGATGATGTATCTAGGTGTGGATTTCTTTTTATTTACTCGAATGAGATTGCAAGGAATTCTTGATTCTGTGGATTGATGTTTTCATCAGTTCTGGAAAAAATCTCAGCTATTATTTCTTCAAATATTACTTCTGCCCATTCTCTTTTTGCTCTCCTTCTGGAACTTCAGTTAAACGTATGTTGGACCTTTTCATTGTGTACTGTATCTCTTATCCTCTCTTCTGTGTGTTCTATCCTTTTATTTCCACTTCATTCTGGAAACTTCTTCTGGCCTATCTTGCAGTTCATTTATTCTCTATTTATGTATAACCTGCTGTTAAAACTATTCAGTGTGTTTCTAATTTTATTTATCATTTCTGGAATTTTTACTGTTTTTAAAAACATGTATTACATTATTTGTTGCTGAAATTATCAATCTTGTCTTGTATACTTGAACATAGTAAATACAGTTATTTTATAATCTGTTTCTGAGAATATAGCATTTGGAGTCTGTGTGGGTCTTTGTCCGTTATGTTGTTCATTGTCTGCCTGATTATCTTTGAATATGTACTAGACATTGTTTGAAAAATTATTTGTTGAATAAGTGGAGGCCTAAGGTGATTTGATCCAACTTTAAATTAATTTTAAGGCTTTAGATTTTTTTGGATCACTCAGGTGACTGAAGACCATGTCAAAACCAGTTTTGCTTCTGGCTCTTAATTACTACTGTAGTGCAGCTTTTTGGGGTTCCGTCCCCTAGTTTGCTTTTGTCTGCTGAGCTTGCCTCTTGGCCAGTTCTTCTGCATCACCAAAATGTCTCTAGGGCACATGGTACCCATGCGAATTTCTAACTTCTCTGGGTTTTAACATTCTCCTGAATCTTGGCCTGGTAAAATCTCTTACTCTTCTTAGGCTTTGCTGTTAAGGAAATGTTTCTTCTATTTCATTGAGCTTTTTTAGTTTTCTTTAATGGGAGGGTTGGCTCAAACTATCTAGCCTTCTGTAGTTTTTTCAGTTAATGTTATTTTAATCAAAATACTACATAAACAATTTGAAATATCAAATAGCACTTTAAGGCTTACAATGGGAAATGGCAATCCCTCCCCACTCTTTGGGTCCTATATCTCAAAAGTAACTATTTTTAATACTTCAGCGGTTTCTCTCAGTATTAACTCTTGATTTTACATATTTGTATTGCTACTTTTACCTAGAAAGTTATTTTCTTTACACAAATGATAGCAAACAGTTTTCTGCTTTTCATTTAACTTATATATCTTGAGATTTTTCATGTCACTACAAATAGAGCTGCATCATTCTTTTTTTTTTTTAAGATTTTATTGGGGAATTGGGAAAGAGAACAGTGTTGGGGAATTGCGGAAGGGAACATTGTGGTTATTCCAGGACCCATCAGCTCTAAGTCAAATTGTTGTCTTTCAATCTTAGTTGTGTAGGGCGCAGCTCAGCTTCAAGTCCAGTTGCTGCTTTCAATCTAGGGGGGGCGGGGGGTGGGAAGCACAGCCCACCATCCCACGCGGGAGTCGAACTGGCAACCTTGTTAAGAGCATGCGCCCTCACCAGCTGAGCCATCAGGCCGCCCATTGGCAGCTCGGCGGAAGCTCAGCTTGGGTGCAGCTCACTGGCCCATGTGGGTATTGAACCGGTGACTCTGTTGCTCAGAGCTTGCGCTCTAACCAACTGCGCCACTTAGCCAGCCCGAGCTGCATCATTCTTTTTAAAAGACTGTAAAATATTCAATTATATGGATTTAATTTATTTAATGGTTTCCTTATTGATAGATATTTAGATTGACTTTGGTGCTGTTACTATTACAGACAGTGCTGCACTTGTTCCCATGTCATTTTGCTTATGTTCATATATATCTGTAGAATTCTTAGGAGTAGGAAAATTAGAAAATGAATTTTGAATTTTAAAAAATATTGCCAACTTCTAGGCTGTTAGTTTTTGATTAATCAGTTATTATATTTTAATTTTCTATTTTGAGACTAGTAGATGTTCCAGATCACCTCACCACTAATACTTCTTCCTCCATCCTTTATTATACTTTTAGTTTAATTACTACGCAGTTTAAATTGTTGTTAGTTTGTAAATTCTCACTGCTAAGCCCAGAAGTGTTCTATGATTATCTGTTCTTTCCTGTAGAATCCTGATTTTTGTTTGAAGTAGCAGTTGCTTCATTTTTTTTTTCGTTTAATTTTTCATATATTGTAACTAATTCTTCCCATAATCTTGGAATTGTAAAACCCCACTGTATGCAAATAGTAACAGATATTTATTAGTCTTTTTTGGTGGAGGAAGGGGTATGAAATTGTTCCTGGATATCTCCACCTTTCTGCTCCAGCCTAGACTATTTGCTCTTTAGAGCTGCTATACAACCGTTGTCTTGGGACTTTCCTTCACAATCGTCCTAGGAAATCCCTTAGCTCCAGCATTGGCCTCAATTTCATGGATCTCAGGTTTTTATTTCTATTGGCTTGCTTTCTGGTTTTAGTAGAACACGTTTTCTCATAGCTTTCTAGAGAGAAAGAGTGCTTCAGAGGTAAATGTTTTGAAGTTACAATCTCTTCTGCTCTCACACCTTATTTTTTCTTTGGCTAAGCATAGACTTTTAGATTAAAAATAGTTTTCTCAGGATTTTAAAGCATTACTTTGTTATTTTCTTGCTTCAAGTTTTTAAAAAAAGATTTTATTGGGGAATTGGGGGAGGGGAACAGCGTTGGGGAATTGGGGAAGGGGAACAGACAAGTTGCTGTCCTTTTGTTCTCCAGTCTAGTTGTAGAGGATGTCGCTTCACTGGCCCATGTTGGTATTATCATTGTGCTCTTCCCGGGTGAGGCAGTCGCTCACCAGCCATTGGATGGCCGCTCAGGGCAGCTCACGAAAGCTCACGCCCGCTGCCGGTCAGCCCCAATGCAGCCTGTGCCTGTTGCTGGTGACTCACGGCAGCCCAACTCCAGTTCGAGCTGTTGCTCACCATCTTAGCTGTAGAGGGCGCAGTGTCACTGGCCCTCATTTGGGATCCGAACTGGGGCCCTGCTGCTCAGAGCTGGTGTCCCAAGCCAACTCCTAACCAACATGCCACTCGGCTGCCCAGGGTTTACAATTTTTGATATATACAGACATATGGGAGCATAAGAGACCCATGGAGAAGTGTTTCTTCTAACAGTTATGTTCCATCAGGATGTGTTAAAGGATCTTACTGCAAGCAAAGTTCCTTATTTTGCTGTGTATAATGTGCACATTTTTGCCCAAATTTGTGAGGGAAAAATAAGGATGCTCATTATACATGGGTAGTACTAATTCCGTATCTACTATATAAATGTTTTTAATTCTTTTATTTATGCTTATGAGTTAAAAGTGTAACTCTAGAAATCAATAATGATATCTGTATGCAAAATAAAATGCTGGAATAATACAATTATTGGTTTTGTTGAATTTACTACAAACTTGAAATGACGAAGAGTTCTTGGCCTTCTATGATGCGTAAAGATCGTAAGTTTGTTACCAGTACATAAAATTTCTTGTACTTTGTATATAGTGTTGTTTTGTAATTATTTGTTACATAAAATTTCTTGTACCATAATATGTTAAAAAGTAAATTCTAAAATTATAGTACAAAAAACAAGTACCTAAATGTAAACAAATAAAAATTTGAAATAAAAAATTCAAATGAAAGATTTTTTTCTCTGAAGGTTTGGGCCAAAAACATGGGTGCGTATTATACACAGGAGCACATTTGACACAGCAGAATACCGTAGTTGGGTCACTTACATAATAAGATATAAAGTAAGTATAATTTAGGAGACCTTCAGCCGAAAGTCTTTCAGCTAGTTCTCAGCTTTTACCCTAATATAGAAAGGATTAGCTCAGCCTCTTGTCTTCAAGTCTCCTGCTACCTTAAGGTTCTTCATTAACCAAAGCTAAGAATGCATGTAGTCTCTGATTTCAGTTTTATTTCATGTCAAGGCTTTATTAAAGAATATGGCCTTTATTAAAAAATACAGCGTTATTTTCTGAGAACATACTGCGTGTTTGGCTTATTCTTCTGGCAACATGTAAGTTTTTTCTTTATCCCCAACTTGGTGAAAGTTTATTGTGCATTGATAGTGTTCTTTCTATTTATTTTTTTAAATTAAGTTTATGACCATTAAGTTGCCATTTTAGTCTGGAAACTTGCCTTTTTAGTTTTGAGAAGTTTCCTTGCATTGTGCTCTCAAGAATGCCTCATTTTCATTTTTCTGGTTTTGTTTTTTTCAGGAATTCTTATTTGTCAGATACCGGAACTAACCAAATTGGGAGTCTTTTTCTGAGCTTTATTCCAACGACCTTTTATCTCCCAGTCAGTATAGCAGTTGTACTTGGGGGAGATTTTCTTAGTTTATCTTCTAATCCTTCACTTGAATTTCTAATTTTATTAATATTTTCAATTTTCAAGCATTCTTTCTTTATCTCTGTTCCCCCCTCCCTTTTTCTTTTAGGTATTTTGGGTATATTATCTTCTCTTTATTTCTGGAGAATATTAGTTGTAATTTTTGTTTTTGTTTTTAAAGTTTTCTCTATATTGTCTGTTTATTTTGGGCTTCTGCTTTATTTTGGTCTCCTTCCATATTTGAAGCTTTACTCGATTATCTGGTTGTATTTGATCTTTCATATTTAGGAGAGATATGTAAAGCTGAGTGGAATTTGTGGAACTTAGGGAGTTCAGAACAGGAACCTCCCAAATGTCCATGTCTGGAGGTTTTTCTCTGGGATTATTCAATTTCTCTTAGAGAAGAATCTTCTGATCTCTTTGTGGGGAGGCACTGAGCATCTGTCTGCTAGCTGATCTGGGCAAGGAAAATGGCCTGGGGTTCTTGTTCATATGTAAACTTTAATTGAATTGCTACATAAATTGTTTCATATGGTTCTCTGATTAGTTCCCTGAGTCTCAAATTTCTCTGGTAAAGGTGCAGGGAACACACTTTTTGGCAAATGCTGAATGGTTGAATGTTAAAGTCAACATGAGCCTGAGACGGAAGCCCACATCACCATCATACAATGACGTTTAAGCATGCAGGAATGAATCTGAACTTTAAGTGTTTGAATTATTACTACAATAACATTAAAAATTTGAGTAGTCATGTTCTAAGATTTAACATTATAGTACACAAAGTGTACAAAAAATACTTTTCTGTCACTGCCAGCTGCTTGATTGCTTCCATACCACTACAATGCCTATTTGTGACACTAAATAAATACTAACTTTCAGTGAAAATATAAGGTAGCAAACAATTTTCCAGCAACTTATATTGACTTTCAACCAGTGTTTTTATTCACAGCCCAGCTTCTTATTACTTTCTTCAGAGGTAACAATTGAGTTTAATCCGTCAGCTTTTTTAGGGTTTTGTAACATATTCTGGTTTGCTTCTCATTGGCATACTCCCTGGAGACATATGAGTTTTAACTATTTGCTTTTCATCTTTCAAATACTTGATATCTCTCTCTTTTTTTTTAAAGATTTTATTGGGGAATTGGGGGAAGGAACAGCTTTAGGGAATCAGGGAAGGGGAACAGACAAGTTGCTGTCCTTTTGTTCTTCAGTCTAGTTGTGGAGGACGTTGCTTCACTGGCCCAAGTTGGCACCATCATTGCGCTCTTCCCGAGTGAGGCAGATCAGTCGCCGGCTTCTAGACAGCCACTCACACTGGCTGCTGGCTACACACAGTAGCGCATGGCAACCACTGCAGCAGGGGCTGCAGCCTACGCTGTCGCCAGCGACTCATGGCAGCCCAGCTCCAGGTTGAGCTGTTGTTCAGCATCTTAGCTGTGGAGAGCAGTGTCACTGGCCCTCATATGTGGGATCCGAACCGGGGCCCTCTGGCGTCCCAAGCCAGCTCTTAACCAATGCGCCCCGGCCCAAAAATGCATTTTCAACTAGTATATAATGTCTATTAGGTACCTTAAAAAACAACTTAGGACTAGTTAAATGTTTGCATTCAGACTGCATTCTGTATTTTTGTTCAAAATATACAAAATTCAAAATTGATATTTTGGACTGAAAATATTGTAGTGTGAAAATATTTTAAGTTACTTCAAACTATTTTACATGATAGAGTTGGGTCCTTCATTGCATAATGCTTTAAAAGCACCAATTTAACAAATATTTATATAAAGCAGAAAATTTCTGAATAAAGCATGTAAGTATGGTATATTAAATGTTTAGAACTATGCACACTTAGAGTGAATGCATTAGTGATCTAAATCAGTAACCACTTAGAACAGTTTAAGAGCCTCGGTAATATACATACATCAAGCATTTGACATCAGATGTCTTAAAATCATTTATATTCAAGAGTCATTGCACTCATTATTTTCAAAGGAAGCATTATAAAAAGCAGCTAGGTCCTGTTCATTTTAGAAGATATCAAGATGTTATGACATTAATGCATTAAGCAGTGAGGTTGCTCATTCTTTTTAAAGCGACAAAGCTTTAAAGGCATAGCAAATAAGGCACCATAAAGAATGTTTATGTTACACTTTACAATTTATAAAACTCTTTTACATATATTGTTTAATTTCATCTACAGTAATCTTGTGAGGTAAGTGAAGCTTAAAAAGCTGAGCTTCTACCCGTGATAGAGTAAGTGGCTTATTCTACAACCATCCTAATTCCAAGATTTTGTCTGCTGCTGCTTTCTGACCCAAATCTTGGTGGTTCTGACTGCCTGCTTTTTTATATGATTGTTATTTGGCATTGCTGGGTTTTTTTTCTTGTAACTTTAAAAAATTATTTTCCTTTTACTTCTAGAATGAAACAGAGTGATGTGTTTGATATAAATTTCTGCAAAATATAATTTTTTAACTATCACAAAAGATTGTTTATCTTCAAAGGCATAAACTAACGAGATCTAAAATAGAAAATATTTTTCTCTTTATTTTTCACATAATTTATTAAAATTGAAAATGAAAGTTGTTAAAATTATTTAAAATTTTGTCTTACAGATACTATATTTCGAAAGGTGCTATTGTGGATCAACTTGGAGGAGACCTAAATTCAACTCCATTGCACTGGGCCACAAGGTTTAAATTTGCTTCTGGATTGTTTTTCCGTTGGTTTCTTTATTAGCCAATAACTAAGTAACTTTTTTTTTTAATATTATGCTAAAATAAATGTGAGAACTTATTATGCTAATAGTTAATATCATTTATATACTAATGAATTGCTGTCCAGTGTTACCTACTTTAGAATCAAAGTTTATTGTCCAAAGTGTCCTTAGGGAATTAACCGTGCTTATATTAATCTTATTATAAGATTGGGTTAAATTTTGGATTTGTAAATATAATACTTTTGCAGCCTGTGTATGTTTACAGTTAAAGAAGTTGCCCTGTTTGTGGGATGATTAAGATCATATTGGAATAGGATTAATAGAATATAGTAACCACTTATTACATATTTAAAGAAGTTATGAGTATCTCTAAATTTTTAAGGACTGTTATTCCAGTTATGGACCGTAAAACCCTAAATGGATCTTGACATATACCTATTTTAAAATAACTTAAAAAGATATTTGTGTAATCTTTTCCACTGTTACCCTATTTAAAAAAACGTTTCTGGAGGATAGTATTTGAAATAACTATATATCTAAGTGTTTATTCTTTTATGTTTTAGACAAGGCCATCTATCTATGGTTGTGCAACTAATGAAATATGGTGCAGATCCTTCATTAATTGATGGAGAAGGATGTAGCTGTATTCATCTGGCTGCTCAGTTTGGACATACCTCAATTGTTGCTTATCTCATAGCAAAAGGACAGGTAAAAAGATCACAGTGGTGTGGATGTTCTTCATAGTTGATGAAATGCCTGATATTGTTGGTATTACAAGGGTTATGACCTGGTGGTATTTAAATAGTACTTTCTGATGGACGAAAAGAATAAATTATTACATAGTTCTATATTGAACTATTTAATATTAATGTAGTTAACATAAAAGTATTAATCTGGGCTTTTTTATTTGTGAGGGTGATAGAGATGAATTCCAGAAAATAAGGGAGAAACTTTAGATAGTTTTTGAATATATCATCTGAATTCAGTTAAACTTTTTTGAACATATTACTGGCTATTTTCCATATTAAGTCTCTCTCGAGGGGGGTAAATTCTTTAAGATCAGTTTTTCAGTTTCTCCTATATAAAATAATGCTGCTGCTTACATGTCAGAAAGCTTCTTGTGATTTAAGTAGTTCTTCCTGATTTTTCCTGAATATGCAGTGAGTATAATCAGGTTAAATGTTACCAGTTTGTATGTACCATGTTTTTGTAATAAATGTATTTTGTTAAAAGTCATGTCAGTTTTTCTTTCATGTGTTTTCTCTGGTTATACTTAAACATTAGTTTTATAGCTAAGGATCTCATCATAAGAGTAAGACATGATTTTAATTCACTGCTATTGACATATTATTTTCATTTAAAATTTTATGCTGATTTAGAATTTGAATAGTATTTTATGAATCCTTTAAGATACTTAATGGCAGTGTCAAGCAATGACAGTTGTGTGTTGTACATTAGGAAAAGAGGCATAAACTGGTTAATTGCTGGAAGGGGAAGTTTCTTTATCTATTACTATGCTAACAGACTACCCCAAAAATCTAGTGGCTTAAGAACAACACCACCCATTTATTATATTTCACAATTCTGTGGTTTGAGTGGTGTTGGCTGGGTGGTTCTTCTCTTTGTAATAATGGCTGGGGGTTGCAGTCATCTGGGGGCCCCAGTGGGCTAGAGGATAGCTTGGGTAAACTTGTACCTTGGTAGGAATGGCTAAAAGGTTGGGCTCACCTGGAATGCTGGGACAGCTTGGCCTCTTTTTCTCCATGCAGTTGCAGAACTTCTTCACAATACTCCTCTATGTAGTCTCTCCAGCTGGGAAATGGACTTCTTACATGGTGGCTCAGGGCTCCCAAAAGAACAAAAGCAGAAGCTTTTATGCCTTAATTTAAATAGGTCTTGAACTGGCACGACAACATTTCTCCATTCTTTCAGTTAAAGGAAGTAACAGTGCTGGACCATGTTCATGATGAGAACACAAGGGCTTGAATTACCAGGAGGTGAGGCTTATTGGTGGCCATCTTGAAGACCAACCACCACAGAGGATTATTATCCTTTTTCCCCTGCAGTTTCTTCTAGTCTGGTGGCTGAAGCCATAAATGGTGCTGTAGCACATGACTGTACCTTTAGTGGCCTTCTGTATTGCAGATAAAATTTACAATATGCATTTACTTTTTTTCTTTCAGTTTTTAACTAGGTAGGAGAAGTGTAAAGTTTTGAGTCTTCATGGTCTTTTTGCTACCTTATTGATTTGGGATGATTTCAGTAATTTTTTAACTGACCTAAATGTAGACTATAAAATTCTTTAAAAAGGCAGTACCTTTTGTATAATAAATGGATGATATTGATAATAAATGTCTGAAGATATATTCTTGTTCATGAGTAAATTTTTTCTGCTTACAAAAGTAACACGTGCTTAATATAAAATATTCAAATATAAAAGAAAAGTATGACTTAGAAAATGAAATCCTATCTTCTCCCCTTACTCTCTTCCCCCTCTGAGGTCACTTTCTTTAACAGCTTAGTATATATTTTTCCAGAATGTTTTCCACGTGTACTCTACTATATTGTAAAACACCCCTCTAATGTTCATTACATCATACTTTGAATGGGGTCCAAAGTCCTCTGGCCTATAGAACCATGGGTGATCCTAGCCTTAGATACCTCTCCAGCTTATTTTCTGTCATCTCCCACTCACATACTCGACTTTAACCATGACAGTCTTGCTGTTTGTTGAGCAGCTCTGATATGCTATTGTCTAGGCCAGGGTCTTTCTGCTTGCTGTTTCTTCTTTCCTCAGATAGTCATACAGTTCTCTCTCTTATTTCAATAAAATTTTATTAGTTCTGATTAGTTCCCAACTATAAGCAATAATAAAATAAATATATTTTATTTCTTCTTTCTCTCCCTTTTCACTGACTTTAGTCAATAATATTGTTTTCTAAGTATTAACTTTTTTCTGATAAATATAACTACATTTCTGTTACTTGATTTTTCAACTTTAACATCCTTGGACTTATAACTATTACAGATTAGGCACTCATACATTTTTTTATATCCTCAACCCCTCCTCACCCCCCCCAACCCCCAATCCCCAATTTTTGTTCATTGCATCAGTTTTACATTCTTAGGGCATATTACGTTTCCATTCAGTTTGTCATTCTATTCTTCACAATTTTAATTATACTGTTAAATATATTTCGTGTTCACTACCAATTCTTTTGGAGATTTTCAGGAGAAAAAGGGAAAAATGCTAAGTTATGGAGCCCTGTTGATCATGGAATTCCTATAAGGTTTTGATCTGGGCTTGTTAATACTTTCTAATAGAGAATCCCCATACGTCCAGGCTGAACATGGAAAAGAAGTACCAAGCTTTAAATCCCTACCCAAAGAGTGAAAAGGTTGAATTTCATTTTTCTTTTAGTACTCTAGCGATGTGGAGTAGTTTTACCTTTTTTATTTTATTTATTGATATTGTTAATACCATCACTTTTTAAAAAGGATATGAAAAAACTCAAAACTAAGAAGGAAGAATAAACTCCAACATAAGAATTTACATATTTGTTTTAATTGGGCATCAGATTTAGTTGAGCTTTCTTGAAAACAGGACAGTGAAGGAAGTAAAATAAGTTACAATACTAAACTCTCATGTAAGAAACAAGGAAGCTTGTCATTTTTCTGAAGATTTTTTTAAAAAGACTTTTATTGAAGAAAACCCAACATGTATAGTATTGGAAATATTGTGTGAGGTTATGTAAGATATTCCGAGCAACACTTAGAGTAAATCCAGAAATGAATTTGTAATGAATGGATAAGGCATTGCATTGAAATACAGTATTCATGATGAGGGACCAGTGACATCTAGACGTGTGTTCTAGTTTGTCTAATGTAGTGGTTGTCAGCTTTCTTTCTGCCTCAATATATGTGGATAATGTTCACATTTGAGACATAATCTCACAGTAATTGTTACAAAGAGCTGCTGTATAGAGATGTGAAGTGTTTTACAGTGTCCTCACTATAACTCTGTCCTTTCTCACTGACTGATAAGTTAGATAACACAACTTGGATTAGAACTGCTGGTTTACTGTAATCCAGGAATTGGGGAGAGAAGATGCAGAAACTTAATATTCATTGAATGTCTATTATGTTCCAGGCTTTGGACTAGGTGCTTTACACACATTATTCCATTTATTATCATGAGGGTGTTATGAAGCTGTTATTTGTATTTATATTTTTAGCTGATGAAGATGAGGCTGAGAATTAAAGTAATTTTACCAGTCTTACAGCTATTAAGTGGTGGAGCTAGGAATTCAAAACCATGTCTGTCTTATTCTAAAGCCTATATCTTTCCAAGCATAGAAGAGTAGATGTATGAACATGTCTTATTCTTTAACGAATGGGTTTTGATCAGCTACTCTGCTGGGTACTGAAAATATATGAATTTAATATAATTTTGATCCTCAACGAACACCTGTTGTAGTTAATGAGACAGATGCCTCAGGCATGTAGGATAATCAGTCCAGATTGGCATGGATTAGAAGAGAGAATTTTAGGGAAGTGAAATTTATAGGATCCTTGATACATCAGAAAGTCTTGAAAGTAGATTTAAATAACTGGCGAAGAGTTTTGGTTGAATAGATGGTAGTTTTAATTCTAATTTGCTAAATAACAACAACAAAAAACAAGCCTCAGCAATAACCAGGCAGGTAAAAAGTTGGGTAGGATAGAAAAAGTAATCATGGGTTTACTACATGATTTTACTGGGACTAGTATTCATATTTATTTATAATAATGTAAATATCAGATACTTTAGAATCCCAATTACAATAGATAACTTGAGAGGAAAGACTAGGAAAGGTGCATACTTGTGATGCGGCAGAGAAAGGAAAGAGAAATTCTCATTTTGCATACTGAGGAGTCTCAGAAGATAATACCTAAAATTGAAAAATCAAAAGTAGCAATTTGAGCATCTTATTTTAAGATGTGGAAGTAAATACCAAAATAATGAATGAGAAAGGTGAAAATAATGAGGAGTAAGACAGATTATTGCTTTATCACATTTCTTTTTCACCACAAACTTTGCAGAATTAATTTAACTCTAAAAGTGTCCATGCCAAATGATAAAATGAAAAGCAAACACTAACCTCTTTTGAGTTTGTTAAAAAGGTAGGTCTTTTATTCTGTGTATTGTGGTGCCCAGGAATAAACAGGGTTTCATTATTCCCTTCTATCATGAATTACTATCATCAGTAAATTTTTCAGCGACTTAACTTATTTCATGTATGCATTGTGACTGAAAGATCAAGAGTAGGTCAAGGTCTTTAAATGCAAAACATGGAAAGGCTGATTGATGCAACTTAAAAGGGAAAACTAAATATATGTCAATTAGTTAATATATACATCAATTAAATATTTATATATACATTGATTAAAATATTTAGTGACAGTAGTTTTATTTTAAAGTTAAGAAAGTTTTATAAATAACCCGTGATTGAGTAGTATTACATTGGCTTCTCCTTTGACATGTAAATTATATTTTTTTCCAGGTAAATTTGGTAGGAACTTAGAAATTTTTACTGTTTGGCTTTTTTTTCCCCTTCTATCAGGATGTAGATATGATGGATCAGAATGGAATGACACCTTTAATGTGGGCAGCTTATAGAACACATAGGTATGTATCCATTATAAAATACTTAATTCAGATCATTTACAACATAATAAAATGTAAAATAAAGTGCTGAGAAAGAGCAGTTAATGTTATAGTTACTGATATTTAAATTTTTGTTATGATTACAAAGTATATAACATAAATTACCTTTTTGGTAGTTTGAGTCTATGCTTACCTTTACCTTGGTAATTGTAGTTTCCTTAATCTATTTTCATTCAGTACTTTCCAAGAATGGAAGATGTTATCTTTTTTAAAAAAGCAGCTAATTTTGTCATGTGATTTGCATATTGGCAAGTTTAATATATTAGTAAGTTGCCTTAAATTGCTTTTGGAACCATCCAGATTTAAATTTAAAAATATAATTGTTTAATTATATAGATATTAATGACATTAATCCCAAGATCAAAAAAAGCAAATATCAGGAACAAGCGTGCTTTCTTTTGGAACGGTTACTTTATATGGTGTTGCACATATTTAATACTTCATATTAAAATGTTGTCTCATTAGCATTTATAAAATTGTTGAGTATAGGTTAGAATAGAGGTGTTCCAAGCTGGAATGCAAATACAACCACAATCAGTTTAGTATCTGTAATGATTTCTATTATTGAAATTAGGGTTGTTGTTGTTGTGTTTTTTTTTTTCCTTTTCAGTGTGGATCCAACTAGATTGCTTTTAACATTCAATGTTTCAGTTAACCTTGGTGACAAGTATCACAAAAACACTGCTTTGCATTGGGCAGTACTAGCAGGGAATACCACAGTCATTAGTCTTCTTCTAGAAGCTGGAGCTAACGTTGATGCCCAGAACATCAAGGTAAAAATATCCTATATTGATTATACTAAGATGTGAATAGCTCAATAAAACATAGGTTTGTTTGTTTTTGTTTTTTCCCATTGAATGTTGATGATGGAAAAAGTACTTATTTAAGCTCAACCCTTTGCTTCCATGGAAGAATTTGTTTTGAAAGAGTCTGGTTTATTTACTTTCATCTTTTAGTGTTGAAGTAATTTTTCAGATTTTGGTGGCCTTTTTATTAGTGAATTTTTACTTTTGGAAATTAAATGATATAATCTGTATTTTTATAGCTGAAGTGAATAGTTTTCTGATTTCTTTAAGAAGGTCACTACAGAGAATTACAAGTTTGTAATTAAACAACATTATGAATAACTTTTAGTAATTTTTTGACTAGGTCATTCATTGTCATTTTTTAAAAGATCATGAACTTTAAATTTGATAAACACCTTTATGATGTTTTAGGAGAACCCCTGTCCTCCAAATAATGGACTAATCCAGGAAAAATATACAAAATTATCTAAGAGCAAAGCACAATTAATATTTACACTCTGAACATTAAGAAATTTGTAGGTATTTTATAAATACCTACAAGAATATTCTATTGATAGTCTTAAAATTTGGGTAACCATTCTCATTTTTAAGGTTTTAGGATCTACCATGTCTTTCACAACAGATTCTTTCTGTGAAATGACTTTAAAATTTTAAACATCTTTTAGTAATGTGCATTCTTAAATAACTTTGTGTGAATGACAGATGTTCTTATTTGACTATGAACCGTAAGATTTTCTGAGTCATGTTTTTTGTTTTTTGTTTTTAATTTCTAAGGGATATATGCTAATTAAATATGAAAGGGGTTCAAGTCACATAATCTGAAATGGTAATCAAAAAGTTGGTTATCTCCTGCTGGATCACGGCACCTGTTTATCTTTCAACGTAGATCATTCTCTGAAAAGCAAAGGTAAAACTAATAAAATAAATAGCTTAGACTAGTTGTAAGAAGCCTAATTTAGTTAAGATTAGAAACAGTATGTAGAAGTGAGTCTAATTAAAAATATTTAGTTAAAAGTAAATATCATACATATTTTTGGAAATTTAAGAAATGGAGAAATCCATATATTTTCTTTATCTCTTTTTTCTTTTTCATTTCAAATCTTATCCCTACCCAAAGTGACAGAATGGCCATAGTGCCTGCCACATGATGGGCACTCTTAAGTGTCTGTCGACTGAATGAATGAAGATTTGTGTAGTATTGAGCTTTACCACTAAGTTAGTTTTCATGACTCTGGTAGTATACCTCTCCACCACATCTGAAATTATAGAGAGAACTTTTTGTTTTTCTAGACATTTTTAAATAGGAAACTCAGAAAAGTTCATAGCACTGTAATTAGTAGATTAGGGCCTAAGGCCTAAAAGATAAGGAATGAGGAATTGGACTAAATCTGACCAATATCCCCATAAGAAAAAATTTGTGAGAATACCTTCATTTTATAAACTGAATTGCTGTAGGGTGGTCTTTCTTTTCTTTCTTTGTTTTTCTTTTTCTTTTTTTTTTTTTTTGCTATCAGCCATTCCTAAAGTGATCATGCTCCAGGAATATATTTCAAGATATTTAGTGTTATATTATTGACAAGATAGAACCAGTTTCACTATGGCAAATAGTGAGTGTCCATAGACTGTGTCAAGAGCCATATCAGTATATTAAAACCGCAGTAATACCCAAGATGACTATACAGTATTAGAGTTTGAAACTAGTAGTGTATATTTTTTGAACATTTGAAAACATCTTTTGTATTCATATAAAATTTTAGATAACTGCTCTTTGATCATGATCTTTAAGTATTTGAGATGCAGTTTGTAAATTTAATGTTCTTTCAAATACTAGTGAATACATGCACTCCACATTAACCATTGCATAAACTTTTGATTAGTCTTAGTAAAAGAAATAATCTATAATGAATTTCAACAGAAAGGTAATGGTAAGAGTACAGATATTTGAAATGACTTAACTGGTTTGAACCTTACATTTTTAATGTTTTGTAGTTTGAGACATGTTAATTATTTTGTACCAAGATAGGCTAAACTGGAATGCAGCTTCCTTAACAAGTACAGTTCATTTGAATACCCATTGTGCCTGTAGAACTTTTATTCAAATTAATGGGTTTTTTTTCTGTCGCTTTCTTTTTATGAATGTTTAAATTTTCTCTGACACATATAATCAGGGTTGTCTATTGACAAAAAACAAGTTATTTTAAACGTAATTCCCTGGAAGCTTCTGCAGCAACATTATTTTTAAAGAAACTAAAGTCTAAAAGAGTTGCATCAGTTGCTCAGGGAACATTAATAATTTCAGAGTAAAAATCTTTTTATGCACACTGATTAAAAAGTAGAATTTTGTTTTAAAATGTACTTTTTATGTAATTAAAAGAATGAAATAAGTATCAGATGCGTTTTCTTAACTGGAATCTGGCATTCCTAGGACGCTGAAGTACAGTCACCACATTCTAATGGAAATCATTTATTCATTAAATAATGTTCAGTGCTGAGAAGTCACAGTATTTAAGACAGATTAAGTCCCTATTCTCTCAGAATTTACATTGTATTAAGGAAATAGACCATAGTAAATTAAACAAACACACACACACACACACACACACACACACACACACACGTCAAATGTGGTAGAGTGACGAGGGCTGAGGGGCCCCGTCATGTGAGAGTGGCTTGTGAATGCCTCTGAGGAGATGACATTTGCTTTGAGACTTGTCTGATGAGAAAGGATCAGTTATGCAATGACATGTGGGAAAAAACTTGCAATGTAGAGAAACGAAACCTGCAAGTGCAAGACTCAGGGATGAGGAATAAGCCAGGAACGAGCTTGCCATGTTAGCCGGGCAGAGGTAACCCCTGAACTGAGAGCAGGTAGCAAGGGGTGGGTGATGTCACTGAGAGAAGCAGGGGCCAGATAACGCAAGACCACGATAGGGAGCCAGGCTGCTTATATAGCCTTTGTGTTTTAAATATTTTTAAAAGATTATTTTGGTTGTTTATGGAGAATGAATGGCAGAGATGGATGAAGATCAGTTAGGCTATTGCTGTAAGTCAGGCAAATGGTGACTTAGTTCAGTCTGTGATTGTAGGAGTAGAGATGGAGAGACATGAATAGATTGGAAATGATAGTGTAGAGGAGAAATGAAGAGGTAGATTATATATGAGAGTGAAAGAAAACAGCATTGATGACTTAGGTTTTTGTTTGAAAAACTGAAAACCTTGTGATATATACTGAAGTTGTGAAGACCGAAGGAAAAGGAATTCTTTGGAGTGAAGATGATAGGAATTGGTTCTGTTTTAGTCATATGTAATTGGAGGTGGTGCCTTTTGGGTATGGGGAATGCCAAGGTAATACAGTAAGCTTAAATTGCTGCAAATTTTGAAAGGAAAAAATTTATTAATTCAAAAAGCCGAGATTCTTTGTCCAGGAATTGGACAAATAAAGTTGATTTATACTTGTATATTTTTCCACTTAAAAATTTTTAAGTCTTAAGAAAGTCTGGTGCTAATCATGAATTATAACAAAAAGATGTAGCCTACAAATCTGGATATGGCTTTACTAGCTAGTAAAAGTTACATTCTTCAAAAAATATGAAAAATTGTACGTTGTTATAATATAACTATTAGTTGGTCATATTTCTTTTAAAATAGCTATTTCCTAAATAGGATGAAGCTTAATTGTCTTAGAAATCTGTCCTTATATTAACTATTTACCCTTGTAAATTAGTTATTTAAGAAATTAAATTCTTTTAATGTATAAACAAATGGTTCATCAAAATAAGACAACTTATTTTGGAGACAATATTAAATGATAGGTAACTTTAAAGTGGCTATTTTGATCCTTAAAAGGATAGGGAATGGCTGTATACCCTAGATTAGAGGTTCTTAATCTGGGGCCCACCAGTGGGTTTTGGTCAAGGGGTGGGTCTGTGGACCTCTGAAATGGTTATTAAAAATTTACATGTTTCAGTACTTTTTTAGGAAGCGGGTTGATGGCTTTCATCAGATATGAATCAAAAGAATTAAAAAACCACAGCCCTAGATAATAGTTACATAGAATAAATTTGAATTTTAAGTAATAACAGTGGTGGGGAGGTGATTTGGGATACTAAGAATTTTTTTAAATGACCTATGTAGTTATCCTTTTTATGGCAACATCTCATTTGTGAATTTCTAAAAAATAATATTTTACCTTCTTGCACAAGTTTTTGGTTGTACAGATAAATATAAATTAATTTAGTTTGTTGGAACAATCTCTGAGTGACGCCCAAGCATTTGTAATTTTTCTTTCTAAAACTATTAAAGGACATAATTTTTAGCTTGTGCAGAATGTAAAGTTACGGAGTTTTGTTAATGAACATATTGGAAGATTCTTATATAGTTTCTTGAAATGAGGTAAGAAACTGTTTTCAGAAAATAGTTTTCATTACCTCTTAAGCACCTGACCTAGATGGTTTCCAAGAAACAATATTTCTTAGTTTTAATAATGGAATTCAGCCTTCTTTGGCAAAATATGATCTTTCATTCTCCACCTTCCATAATGTTTATCTCACCAAAATTCTTGAAGAATTTCTTTTATTACCAGTGCATAGTTCATAAATACTCCATGATTATTAATGTTATTGCTGTTGTTATTATCATTTACTATTTTGGCTAACACATGGAGTGATCAAATATAGACTTGATTCAGAACCCTGATTTTTAAAAGTACAGTTCTTTAAATTAATTGCTTGTTTATTTTACCAGCTGAATAAAAGAACTATACAAAAGTATAGTCAGATGACTAGAGGAGTAGTTGAAAGATTTCTTAAAGCTCCCTCCATCTTTTTATCTAGGCAATCCTTAGGTGTCACATGGCCCTCTAGTGGAAGGGATGCTCAGCTGGACCGAGGCAACTGCAGGATATTCTCTGGGAGTTGTTACTCAAGGGATTGCTTTTATTCAGGTAATCTTTATAGTTTGGATTAATTAGTTGGTTCAGACAACTTAGGTGATAGAGTCTTTGAATAGGTAAGAGATATTTTAAAGTAAATATCCCTATTTGTGGAAGACCCTCCTATCTAGATTAGCCCATTCTTAATAAATACTATTTACCTTTTTATTAAAGGATTGGTTGGGCCTTTTGCTCTTCATTGTTGTGTTGTTAATAGTTGTTGCTATTGGTGGTAGTGGTGTGTTTTGTTTATTTTGTTGTTTGCTTTTTATTTTTTAGTTTTTTGAAAAAATAAACTGTACTCCATACTTGATAATAATCCCTCTAAGTAAGGCACCCAAAGACTCTTTATTCCTTTATTTTCATCCGTTTTTTAAAATAAAATTTCAATATGTTTTCTTTTTTAAAAGTAATTTGGATATTCATTCATATTTTCTTATAATTTTGATAACACTGCTAATTTCACTTTTCTCATTAAAGAAATAGTGGAGAATATTAAATAGAATAGATATGTAGGTGCCTGACTAATTTAAATGAGAAATAAGATTTTAAATTAATAAAGGCAAAAAGAAGCATAGATCTAGAATTAGGGATGCTTTTTCTTATTTATTACTTCCTTTAAAACTTTTTAGTTGTGTTCACTTATATCCTTTGGCATTCTTTTTCTTGAGATAAAAGAGAGCTACAAGTCCATAACTTGATTTTCACTTTTTTTTTTTGGTTACTGCTCTTATTCTATTTGGAAATTTCTGGATGGGTGAGTGAATTTAAGGTGATCAAGAATGCAAGGACAACAGTAGAAGTAGAAGTGGACTTTTTTTTTTCTTCTCTGTTCTCTTCTTCAGACTTTTGTAATCACTGAAATTTAAACTGAAAGATTCCTGGCAATTTGGTATTAGAGCAGGACATTATGTAGCCATAACTATTACTAATGAAACCCTTATATAATATGAAATAACTGATAAACTTCGTGATAGCCTCTGATCCAGCAGGTGCTAAAATACCTACTTTTTGATTTACTCTCCAATATAAGTCAAAATGCAGGCAAAAATAGAATATATATGAGTAAATACATTTTCTGATTGTACCTTGAAAAGCATGATAAATAACATGTAATGATTTAGATTATTTTAGTAATTGACTTTGCCCAGTGTAAAAACAGTCTTAATGAACTAATAGTGCAATTTATTTTTATGGACATGCTTTAAAAGTTAGTAACTAAGATATTCTACTTTTTATTTTATTTTTAATGTGAATTTCTTCTATTTATATATCATCAGGGCGAATCGGCACTAGATTTAGCAAAGCAGAGAAAAAATGTGTGGATGATCAACCATTTGCAAGAGGCAAGGCAAGCAAAAGGATATGATAATCCATCTTTCCTTAGAAAGCTGAAAGCTGATAAGGTAAATTCATGACTGAAGGTTCTCAAATTCGTAGTCTTCTTAAGTAAGATTCATAAGCCTACTTTCTTATATTATGAGTGTTTACAAATTATAATTTTGGCATTGGCCAGTGTCATTTTTAAAATATATTTCACCCAGTTTAAAATGAAGGTAGATATAGCAAAGTTTCTTGGGGCTTTGTTTATTTGGTCAACAGCCTGTTTGTGTTATCTGATAATTAGGCCGGGTATGTGTGAAATTGTTTAAATCTCCATAGTCTGCTAACATAAATTTTAGTTCCTTGATAGAGCTGGCCTTTGTTAAGTAATAGAAAATAAAAGTTTTTCCTGTTTAAGTGCATTTGTTAGTATGGTAATCAGTTGTGAAAAATCTCAGTCCTAATATATATCTTTTTAAACTACTCAACAACTGTAGCTTTAATTGATTTAAGTTTTCCATTCTTTGGTGATACATTGTAACTTTTTTTAGAGAGGAAACATGTTTTTCACATCTCTATAGAAAGCCCATTTTAGATCTACCCTATACCTTCAATTATAAACTGTGACTGTTGGCTCAGTTGTCTAATTGTAATAATATTATTTCAAAACTAAGAACATTTCTCCAAAAGAGGGGTCTATATTCCTTAAAAACTTCGTTCCTTAAAAAGGGAAAAATGAGCTGACAATGTCAATAATCACATCTTGAATGGCATTAGGCCTTGAATGTCACCTTATGTATGTCTTCCCCAGGCTGTTCCAGTAGTAATGCTATTTGTTTAAGGTTAACATTGATCTATCTGTTACCAAAACAAAAATGACAAGTTTTAGATAAAGGGAAACACTCTTGAAAGCATGCCTCATTTATTTGTAGGATTTCAGATTTCCTTAATGAGCTGAAAATGACAAGTTTATTGGTTCATTACTTAGGCATCAGAAGAATTAGGTTTATAGTTTATAAACTTGCTTATTTTTAATCTTGTAGTTGAGAATAATAAGCAGTTTTTGCATGTTATGTTAACTCTTTTAGTTCGCATTAGATATGATATTATAATGGTTTATTATTTGTTTACCTTGCTGTTGCTTATCCTCCAGGAGTTAGAGCAGTTTTGCTCCACAAAGCAGAAAATGGCTAATGTCTCATACTAACTAGGCTTGTAATAAAAGTGTCTTGTATTACTTTGGAAAATCCCATAATCTTTATGCTTTCATTTTGTTTAAGTATTCTATAGTTTTTTAAAATTATATTGTCAAATAAAAATGACTTTGTAAATTCTAGATGTTCATTAACATATAAAGTTTCTTTATTGTAGCAATAATGAACTATATATCAGGTTTATGTGTTTGGATATGATTTGTTTTCAAAAGAGCTTCTTTAAAAAGTTTAGAACAGTTTTATTACCATTTGTATATTGTGATCAGTTCAGAAGTCGAGAATTGTGTTTTTTGTTTTGTTCTTTATTTTTTTTCTTTTGGCATTAGAAGTTTTAATTTTATTTGGGTTTTTTTTTTTTTTTTTTTTTTTTAGAGATAGGGCCTATAGGTAGGTTATTAGGTTAAATGAGCTCATGGGGTGGAGCCCTGATTCAATAGGATTATTATCCTTGTAAGAAGACACACCAGAGCATACACTCTCACTCTCCTTCCGCCATGTGAGAAGGTATCTTTGTACAAGCCAGGAAGAGAGCTCTCGCCAGAAACCAAATTGACCAGCACCTTGATCTTAGACTTTTCAGCTTCCAAAACAGAGAGGAATACATTTCTGTTGTTTGAGCCACACAGTCTATGATATTTGTTATGGCAACCTGAGTAAATGCAGATTTTGGTCCTTGGAGTGGGGTGCTGCTATGAAACACATTAAGCATGGAAGCAGCTTTGGAACTGGGTAATGTTTAGAGACTGGAAGAGTTTTGAGGTGCATGTTAGAAGTATGGATGTTAGTGCAATTCTAATATGGTTTCAGATGCAAATGAGAAACATTATTGGAAAGGTGGGGAAAGGCAATCCTTGTTTTAAAATGGCAAAGAACTCAGCTGAACAGTGTTCTGGTGTTTAGTGGAAGGTAAAACTTGTAAGCAGTGAAACTGGAAATTAGTTAAGGAGATTTCTGAGTAAAGTTTTGAAAAAGGAGCTTGGTTCCTGTTGACTGTTGGTATTAGAATGTGAAAGGAGAGACATAAATTGAAGAAGGAATTGTTAAGCATGAAGGAACCAGACCTTGAAGATTTAGAAAATTTTCAGCCTATTCATATTGCAAAAAAGTCTGTTTTTAGAAAGGTTAGTAAGTTAAAATATATGATGGTTGGGGCTTTGAATCAAGTATTTGTAATTATGTAAACTGTCTTTTAACATCTCACATTAGAAAAATGTAAATCATGAACATGACTTTGATTTGCTAGTCTCTGAAGTATGTTCCGTATTTAAAACTAAACAAGAAAACAGTGGTACCTAGAACTCAATAGTATTTACTAAAAATAAGTCATCCCAAAAGGAAAAAAAATTTTTTTTGGACAGTGCTAATAGACAATTCGATATGGAGGGAATCTTGATTTCAGAAAACTATATTAAAAGCTCTTGGATTTTTAAGGTTAGAAGATTTTAGACAGGCAGATTTATGGTTAAATAAGTGTTACTTATTTATAAGAAGTGAGATGGGAATCTCTAAATTAGTATTTCTCCACATTTAACAACCCACGATTCCTTTTGTTAACAGTGGAAGTCTCACATATCTTCCTTATTGATTATCTGAAAATAAATCTGGGAAGATGGAGTGGATGTGTTTTTCCCTATTCCTCCCTGCTAAGTACAACTAAAAAACCTGGACATTATGTACAGAACAAATGTACGAAGACTCTGGAAGATGGAGAGGAGAAGGCAGCAGAGTGACTAGGGAGCTCAGGACCCAAAAAACGACATGGTGTTGAGTTTCCTGTGTTTTCTTTTTTTTTTTGCCACATGTATCCCAGAAGAGGAGCTGACAAAGCCAACAACCCAGAATCAGGAACGGGTGCAGAAAGAAAAAGTCCTCAGCAAAAGCCTGCTATCTAGCCAAAGGACCACAAAAAAGGCAGCTTAGCAAAATAGAAACTTTTAGAAAATAACTTTCTCCTATAGCCAAATACTATAGAGAAAACTGTATTCCCACCCTGATTCACACCAGCAAAGGCCTGGACTTCGACCCTTATGAGGTTGTAAAGAGGAGCTTCACCTTCTCTCCAGGGGTGGTGTCAAAGAAGGCCTAGTAGTGAGCTGGGACTTTCATTTCCACTGGCTATTAATGAGATTCCATCCCCTTCTGTATCTGTGGAGACCACATAGAAAACAGGAATGAGGCACTCGCAACCCCCCGAGTCAGGGAGGTATCAGGAGAGGTATGGTGGAAGTCCCACCTTTGCCCAGCAGTAATGAGGAACCCCATCTTCAGATGTTAGTGGAGGCTAAGTTGGGATCCTGGACTTCCACCACACCTGGCAGTAATGAGAAGATGCCTTACTCCCTTCCCCCTGCAAGCTACATAAGAGGAATCTGTCTAAAAGAAAAGATTTAAATAAGATCCTGTGTCTCATAATACTCCAAACATTCAGGTTTCAAACAAAAATTGCTCATCATACTAAGAACCAAGAATATCTGAAACAATGAAAAGAGAATCAATAGACACCAACAATATGGCACAGACGTTAGAATTATCTGGCAAAAGATTTTAAAGTAGCCATCATAAAAAGGCTTCACTGAGTAATTCTGAACATGCTTGGAACAAATGAAAAATAGAGTCTCAGCAAAGAAATAACAGTATAGAAATAGAATATAAAAAACCATATGGAAATTTTAAAACTGAAAATTACAGTAACTAAAATAAAAATCTCAGTGGATGGGCTCAATAGCATAATAGAAGGGAGAGGAAAGAATCAATGACCTTGAAGATGGAACAAAAAAAATTACCCATTTTGAACAACAAAAGGAAATAAACTGAAAAAAAAAAAAAGAATGGAGCCTCAGGGACCTGTGGTTATAACAGAATATCTAACATTAATATGATTGGAGTCCTAGAAGAAGAGGAGAAAAAGAGTGAGGCTAAAAAAGTACTCAAAGATAAAATGGCCAAAACCCCCCCAAATTTGGCAGAAGACAAAACTACAGATTAGAAGCAGAATGGACCCTAAACAGAATAAACTTAAAAGCAATCCTCACCGAACACCTCGTTGTCAAACTTTTAGAAAAAATAAAAATCTTGAAATCCCCTTACCAACAGGATTAAAACAATTCAAATAACAATGGATTTCTTATCAGAAACCGAACAGCCCAGAAGCAGCTGGCACAGTTTTCAATGCTGAATGGAAAGAACTGGCAACCCAGAATCCCATACCTAGTAAAGTATCTTTCAGGAATGAAGGCAAAATCAACACATTTTTAGACAAAGGAGAACTAAGAAAATTTGTCACTAGCAGACCTATCTTAAAACAATGGCTAAAAGAACTTTTCTAAACAGAAAGGAAATGATAAATGAAAGAGTCCTGGAACATAAAATCATGGTAAGCAAAATTATGAGTAAATACAGTAGATTTTCCTTCTCATATTATGTTTTCCAAATTTTGCTTGACAGGTGAAGCAAAAATTATATTACTGTCTGATGTGACTCTAAATGTATGTGGAGAATATATTTGAGACCATTTATAATATAAATAGGGAAGGTAGAGGGACATAAAAGGAGGTAAGTTTTCCACACTTCACTTCAACTGGTAAAATGAAGACACGAGAACACTGTGATAAGTTATGTTTATATAATGTAATATTTAGAGTAACCACTAAAAAAGCTATACAAAGAAATATATTCAAAAATATTGTAGATAAATGAAAATAGAACTACAAAAAGATTTCTGGTAACCCACAGGCAGGAAAATGAAAACAGAAACAAAAAACAGAGAACAAACAGAAAACAAAAATTAAATTATAGACTTAAAACCTAACATAACAATAATTACATTACATGTGAATGGTCTAAATGTACCAATTAAAAGATAGATATTGGCAGTGTGGATTATAAAGTATGACCACACTATATGCTATCTATAAGAAACTCATTTCACATATAAAAATGTCGAGTTGCCTTATATAGGTAAGAAACAGAAAAGAAACAGTATATGTTTCCCTGATACCAAAACCAGACAGACAGTACAAAAAAAAAATAGCTATAGAACAACATCACTCATGAATATAGACTCCAAAATGCTTAACAAAATATTAACAAGTAGAAGTCAGCATTTATAAAAGGAATTATGCACTGTGACCAAATAAGGTTTATTCCGGGTATGCAAGGCCCATTTAATATTAAAAAATTATTTAATACAAGTTACCATACTAACAAAAAAGAAAAATCTCATGATTGTATCAATCAGAAAGCATTTGATTCAGATCAATGTCCATTCAAGATAAAACTCAGAAAAATAGGAATGGAGAAGAATTTCCTGAACTTAATAAAGAGCATGTATAAAACCCTTAACTAACATTATGTTTAATGGTGGAAGATGGAATGCTTTTCCTCTAAGATCAAGAAAAAGGCAAGGATATCTCTCTTACTTCTCTTATTCAATATAATGCTGGAAGTTCTAGCTAGTGAAATAAACAAAAGGAAATTAAAGGCATGTAGATCAAAAAGGAAAAAAGTAAAAATTTCTCTATTTTTGGTTGACATAGTTGTCTGTATAGAAAATCCCAAGGAATCTGTAAAATAAACTTTAGAACTAATAAATGAATTCAGCAAGGTCATAAGATATGATAAATATATAAAAATCTATTTTATTTCTATATACTTGCAAGAAACATGTGGCTGCCAAAATATAAAAAAATAAAGTACTACTTATAATTGCTTAAAAAAAATTAAAATACTTACGTATAAATGTAACCAAACATGTAAGTACTTGTATTTTGAAAAATTTTAAATGTTAGTGAAAGAAAAGAAACATGATGTATATAAATGGAAAGACATACTGTGTTTATAAATTGGAAGACTCAACATAGTAAATGTCTATTGTCCCAAAATTGATATACAGATTTGATACAATAAGTAAAAATTTCAGCAAATTTTTTGTTTATATAACCAGCATTCTAAAATTTATATGGAAAGGCAATAGACCTAGAATAGCTAAAACATTTTTGAAAAAGAAAAATCACTCTATACAATTTCAAGATCTACTATATAGCTATAGTAATCAAAACTGTATGGTATTGCTGGAAGAATAAACTCCCAGGTCAATGGAACAGACTAGAGAGCCCAAATATAGAACCACAGAGTCATGTATGTCCACTGACTTGACCGAAGTGCAAAGGCAATTCAATTGAGGAAAGATAGCCTTTTCAACAAATAATGCTGGAGCATTTGGACATGCATAGACGAAAATATAAAACCATACTCAAATCTCACACCATATTAAAAATACTCAAAATGGTTCACAGACTTAAATGTAAAACATAAAACGATAAAAGTTTTAGGAAAAACAACAAAACAGAAAATCATCAGAATCTAAGAATAGGCAAAGTGTTAGACTTGACATGAAAAACATGATCCATGAATGTAAAATTGATCAATTGGACTCATCAAAATTAAAAACTTTAGTTCTATAAAAGACCCTGTTAGGAAGAAAAGACAGTCTACAGACTGGGAGAAAGTAGTTGCCACATATCCAGTAAAGGACAACATATATAAAGAACTTCCAAACTCAAAAGTGAAAAATCAAAAAAGATAGTCTTTCCAAGTATGAGAACCACATGAAAAAAAAAAAGTGAAAAATCAAACAATCCAATTAGAAAATGGGCTAAATACATGAAGAGATATTTTACTGAAGAAGATACAAAAATGGCAGCTAAGCATATGAAAAAAATTTTTTTCAACATCATTAGTCATTAGGGAAATGCAAATTGAAACCACAGAGACTTACTTTCATGTACCTAGCAGAATAACTAAACTAAAAAGTTGTGAAAACACTAAATGCTATTGAGGATGCAGAGACTGGATTCCTCAATCATTGCTGGTGGGAATGTAAACCAATACAGCACGCTGGAGAACAGTTGGGCAGTTTTCAAAAGCAAACAAACAAAAACCTTAGCATGCAATTACTATATAATCTAGAAACTTCATTCTTAGGCATTTATCCCAGAGAAATGAAAACTTATGTTCATATAAAAACCTGTACGTGAATGTTTATAGCAGTTTTGTGCATAATAGCCCCAAACTGGAAACAACCCCAAAGTTCTTCAGTGGGTAAATGGTTAAACTGGTACATTCATACCATGGAATATTCCTCAGCAATAAAAAAAATAAGCTAGTGGTACATGTAATAACCTGGATGAATTTCCAGAGAATCATGTTGAGTGAAAAAGCGAATCCTATAAAGTTACATACTGTATAATTCCATTTATATAAAATTCTTGAAGTGAAAAAATTATAGAAATGTAGAACAGGTTAGTGGTTGCCAGGGGTTAATATGGGGATGAGGGTAGGGTAGGAGGACAGTTGCTATTAAAAGGACTACATGAGGACTCCAGTAGTCATGGAAACAATCTATATCTTAGCTGGATAGTGTCAATATCCTGATGGTGGTATTGTTTTGCAAGATGTTAGTCATTGGGAGAACCTGGTTCAAGCGTTCTTGAAATGCATTTGAATCTATAGCTATTTGAAAATAAAAAGTTTAATTAAAAAATAGATACTGAATTGTAGAAGGTAGGTGGTGTATATACAAGTATTCAGTATAAAATTCTTTCAAATGTGCTATATACAGAATGTGCCCAAAAAATGTATACATGTTTTAAGAAAGGAAAAAA
>NW_017731549.1:1220261-1237887 GCF_001890085.2 Hipposideros armiger
AATACAAGTCATGTTTGACTTCTGCAATTACAAGAGATGCTCAAAGTGGTTACCATCAGTGTAATTTTAATTGTTTTTTCCTTTAAAATGTGTATACATTTTTTGACACCGTCTGTATTTGAACATTTCCATAATAATAAAATATAAGAGAAAATAAATTTCTTGTATCTACAAAAGCAGTGCATCAGTATTAGACTTAGAATTATTACAATATGTATGGTACACGACAGCTTGGAAAAAAAAATCTAGAAATCGCATACATAGGTATTTATCCAAGTGAAGTGAACTTATGTTACACAAAAACCTGTATGCAAATGTTTATAGTGGCTTTATTCACAATCATCAGAAACTGGAATCAACCCTAAATCCCTCAGTTGGGGTAATAGATTAAAAAACTGTGATGCGTCTTATAATGGAATACTACTCAGCACTGAAAAGGATCGAACTTCTGATACACACAGCAACGTGGATGAACATCGACTGGCTTCTCTGTGTGAAAGAAGCCAGACTTTAAAAGACTGTATTCAGAATGATTGCACTTATATGACGTTCCTATAAAGGAAAGAGCATAGGGACAGAAGCCAGATTAGTGTTTGCCAGGGGCTGGGAGTGGGGGCACAGGGTTATTTCAGGGCTTGATAGAACTGTTCTGTTTTGATTTCTGTGCTAGTTACCCAACTGTGGATGTTAATCAAAACTCAGAGAACTGTACACTAAAAAGGGTAAATTTTACTATATGTAAATTTATCTTAATTTTTAATAGTGAAAAAGTGTGGTTATTGCTGAGGGAAAACAAACATCTTGACTAAAAATAATCTCGATTACAGATAATTTAGAAAATACTATTTCAAATGACACATGTCCACCTTCTGTCCTACCAACACCCAACCCACCCTTACCTGCTACACACTTTTTCCTCCCAGTTATAAATTTTCTCTAATGTCTTGATATAAAATGCACACATGGGCTGGCTGAGTGGCGCGTTGGTTAAGAGCTGCTTTGGGACACCAGCTCTGAGCAGCAGGGCCCCGGTTCAGATCCCACATGAGGGCCAGTGACACTGCACCCTCTATAGCTAAGATGATGAACAACAGCTCTACCTGGAGCTGGGCTGCTGTGAGTCACTGGCGACTGCATAGGCTGCAGTGGCGCTGGCCGGCAGTGGGCGTGAGCTGCAGTGAGCCGCCGTGAGCAGCTGTCCAGTGGCCAGCAAGCGACTGCCACACCTGGGAAGAGTGCAATGATAATACCAACATGGGCCCGTGAAGTGACTTCCTCCACAACTAAGACTGAAGAACAAAAGGACAACAACTTGACTGTTCCCCTTCCCCCAATTCCCCAATAAAATCTTTAAAAAAAATTAAAAAAAATAAAATTCGCACATACTGGAGATGCAAAAACAAACTGGAAGGATTAGTTATTTTACTGCAGCATAAAATTAAACTCTGAAGTTGATATGTTTAATTATTAATCTAAGTTAAAATTACACATTTAGTTCAGAAAATGAATTACAATGGTTGAATTCTGAAAGACTTGGCCATTTATATGAAAAAGTATTTATTTCACTAGAAGCCAACAGTATAAAAGCGGTGCTAAAAAAGTGTAATATAACCTTAGCTTTCAGACAGGCAAGTATTCAAGGAGAAAAGTGATATTTATTTACACTCTGAGCTTTGTTAGATCACAGCTGGAATATCTTATATAGTTTTGTCACCTAAGGTAACTCGAGAAACTTGATAGCTGCTTATAAGTTTGTGAAGGGCTGTTATATGGAAGAGGCATAGACTTACTTTGTGTTGCTCTGATAATACAGTTGTGGTAGATGTTGTAAGGAAGTAGATAGGGTTTTATACTTAGAAGTATGGACTTTCTAACAACCAGACTGGTATAAAGATGAGATGGAACTATCTCTGGAGTATTAAGTACTCTGCTTTGATATGTTTCAGAGGCACATATTCTCTCCATTGTGTGGCGTCTGGTACCCCATAGATTGGTTTTATTCTCTATCTCATTATATGGTTTTAATATACTGTTTATACATATCATTCAAAATGTCTTCTCCAGACTAAGCATCCTTGGTTCCTTTATCTGATAGAGTTCTTAGACCATCAGTCGCTCTGTTGTCCTTGTCCCTGGTTAGCAATGTCTTGGTAAAACGGGATGGAATGCATCATATACCATTTTCTAGCCTGTCCACATGTTAGCAGATGGTACTGCTCTCTTGTTTAGGTGAATACCTAGACCCAGTTCTATAATTTCTGTTCTCATTTTCTGCATTTTAACCAAATACTTTAAAATTATTTATTACCTGTCTGCAGAAGACAGAGGCCAACACCTTGAATAGTATCTGCATATAGTAAGCATATTTGAATGAAAAATTTCACTCTCCATTGCATGTTTTCACAAAGGTAACTTAAAAATTGTTCACATTGAGGTTATTTGAAACATGCAAAACTTTTTGACTAATTGTTTTTTTCTGTACAGGAATTTCGACAGAAAGTAATGCTAGGAACTCCTTTCCTAGTTATTTGGCTGGTTGGGTTTATAGCAGACCTAAATATTGATTCTTGGCTCATTAAAGGGCTAATGTATGGTGGTGTTTGGGCTACAGTACAGTTCCTTTCAAAGTAAGTATTGTTTTTAACTATTTTTAACTGAACATGAAAGAATATAATTTGGATACTGCTATATAAAATTAATGTTTTGTATGTTTAGAACACTGCCTTTATGTAACATGTTTGATCTTAATTTAATGTTAAAGAATTTTGGCAAATTTATATGTGAAATATTTTAAAATTTTAACATTGTTAAACTGATTCTAAAGGTGCTTTCAATGACAGTCTAGCATCTAGTTTTTAAGGCAAAGACACAAATTTTAGAACATTTCAATAGAAGTGGACTTGAGTTTGTTGAACTCTAAATGTGGTATACATATTGCTTATTTTAGGTAAGTATAATGCTGGAGCTTACTTTTCCATAAAAATTATATTTTCTGTGGTCATAGACAGTATGCAGAAAGAGATTTGATTTTAGTAGCAAGGTAAAGTCTAAGCATATAAAGTAGGCTCAGTTTATTATTTTTTTTAAATTTTCTCCTTTTTTCTTTAAATATTATGATCATTCCTTTTCTTCTGTCCTTAGATCCCATTGCCCTAAAGTTGCCCATCCAGCAAACCTGGGCGGGTGTCTAAGATCCAGAACTTCCCACCTAACTTCCACTCCTTTAGTACTTGGGCTTTACCAGAATTTGATAAAAGGAGTTTTGAAAATAATTCACACAGCGATGAGAATGGCTAGTAATACACCAACGTGTTGACAGTCAGGAAAGGGCTTAATTCTAGGCAGTTAACCTCATTAGTGTTTCTAGGAGCTTTGAGGGCTGCAACAGATAGGAATTCACCAAGACTTTCTAGTTAGCCTACATTGATGCTTGATCCTGCTTATGTTTGATAAAATTTATTAATATTTATTTTTCCTGAATTCTACATACTGTAAATAATGACTTTCAATTTCACTGATCTAGCAGTTGAAAAGATGTACCAACTTAACAGGAATATGTAGGTAAGGAGAAATGATGAAACAGGAAAACTTGAGGATTGTTTTGTACTTATTTGTCAAAACTATAATACATCTTGGGTGAATATAATAAGCTGAATGATAGAGCTACTATACTAAAGTTGAATTTTTGATTTAAGAACATAGGAGTATACTGAAATTTTGAAATTGAAAAGTTAAGTGGAATATAATTTTAACTTTTGGCGAATTAAAAGGACCTTCAAAATCTTGCTGAGTCATTCAGCTGTGAATTCATTTGTTATTGATTACTATGAAAATAGTCTTGGTATTTAAGCATCCAGACTTCTAGATTTTGGTTAAACCAGACTATGATACAAAATGTGTGTTATTTTCATTTAAATATGTAAATACTCATCTTTACAGTGAAATATACAGTTGAAATTTTGTAAAACTTGTGTTTTACAGATCCTTTTTTGATCACTCAATGCATAGTGCATTGCCCCTTGGAATCTATTTGGCAACCAAATTCTGGATGTATGTGACGTGGTTCTTCTGGTTTTGGAATGATATCCTTTGGTTATAAAGGTTGTAGCTAAAGCAGTTTTTTTTGGTTAATTAAATAAATGTTTAATAATAATTTAACATTAGAATTGAACTACTCATGATTAGCTACAGTAGAACAGTATTTCTAGAAAAATAAGTATGAATTAATGAAATATTGTTTTTAAAATGTTTCATATTGAAGAGATTGCTTTTGAAAGCTGCATTAAATAATAAATAAATAATAATAATAGCTGCTATTTATTGAGTGTTTAAAGGGCATTTTCTTAAATACTTCGTATTGATTGAATACACATTTTTATGTTAGCATTGTTATCTCCATTTTAAAGATGAGAAAATTTAGGCTCAAATAGGTTATCCTTGCCCAACGTGACACAGCTAGCCTCTGGTAAAGTTGGGATCAAAATATATATGTGTCTGATTTTATAACACATATCCTAAATCTTTCTTCTAAACTGTGATTTTTGTGTTTTAATATCAAACTAGTTCCTCTAAATATTTTCTTAATTTTACAACTCATTTTGCTGTGGTAGGTAATAGTCAATTTTCTCTCTTGCTTCATGAAAAGCATATAATGCTGTATCTTCAAATATTTGCTAACTTAAGCAAATTATTTCAAGGTAGTATGCTTTTAAAAAGTAATATAATTTCAAATTGTAAAAGTATATGTGCATGTGTATATATCAAAGAAGGCCAATGTCAATTTTTGATATTTTTACATGGCAAAAGTTCGGTCAGTAAGATAAGTCTGAATTATTATAATAAAAGCACATGTTTCATAAGTGTCTGTTAAGTCATTTTTAAAACATTACCATAAAGGATATAAGATGTGCTTTAAACGAGATCGGTTTTCTGTGACTATAACTATCCTGAATGATTTTAATTAATACTTGGTCTCACTTCACAGTCTTGCATGTTATCATACTGTATTCTTTTTAAGTTGTCTTGTGTTATAGTTGAAATACAAAACATGCTTATTCTTGAGCACAAAGCACAATTGTAGCTTGTAATTCTTATATTTTTATAGCGTTATATGATTACTTTGTAATTCTTGTATTTTTTATAGCATTACATTATTACTTTTAGAAAGTATAGTGCTTTTAAATACTTCTTAGCATAAATACCTATTGGAATTTTTCCATGTGGCAGTTTTCACTAGCTTATTCTGCCTTGTGTTATACTTTGACATAAAAGTTATATTTCAAAGATTAAGCATTACAATTGTCTTATGGGGACATTTAGTATGAGTGAAACAGATTTGCTTGTTTTTATTACCTCATCTATTTTAAATTTATAAAAAAGCACTGACCACTGAAATAACTTTATTATGCCAGACATATTTTCTAACTTTATTTCCTAAATTGGATAGTAAATTGTGTTCAAAAAAAAATTTAGATTCCTGTCTCAAAATAATTTTAGACTGTTGCTGAACTCTTAATATATTATACATGTAAGTGGAAAAAAGCAGGAAAATTAGTAAATTACCGAATAATGAAAACTTTATACCAGACAGTTTTACATAGCATACTTTGAAAATGTTTTTTCTTTTCTTTATTTGGATATAGTAAAAAAGAAAAATATATATAATGCAAGTTTCCAGAGCTGGGGTGTTGAGACTGTGAGAGGTAGCTTTTAAAGGGACAGCCAGAATTATCAAGTCTATTTAACTGTCCTGTTTGAATAATTCTGCCTTTAAATTAGATTGGTATATAGTTAATTTTTAAATACACTGGATAAATTGGACATGTTAATTTTTCAAATAAAAATTGTAGTATGAGAATACTATGCTTTATACTTGTTTGCAAAGGAGGGATGATCATAGTGTTGTCTCTGAGAATTCTTGAAAAGATTAATATAGTTTAGGACATACCTGACATGTAGAGTGCTAAATAACTACCTGTTATTATTTATATATGACTTTTTAGATCTAAGTTTGTGTCTCAATGGGCTTTAAATGTGTATTTACATATTTGAATGTTTGTGTATATATGTCTAATACTCATGGAATGTGGAATGAAATCACAAATAACTTTCAATTCTGATTATGAAAAAAATCTTTTTACACTTTTCTGTGTTATCAAAGAACCATATCTCTAGGTTCTATATGATTTCAGAGCTATATTTTTTATTTTTCACTATTAAATTTCTGAGGCCAGAGAGAGATACTCAAGAAACCTTTAGGAAGGGAACAGTAAAAAGTCCAGGTTAATTTATAATGGACACACAAAGGATGTTAGACAGGACAGAGCCATGGGGTTCATGATACAAGGTATTGATTAAGGTGCAGAGATAAAGTGGCAGTGTTATCAGGGACTACCTCTTTTGCTGACTTCAGTCTCCTTGCTGTTGTTTCTACCAGTTTGCTATTGCAGTTAATGACTATGTATGTAATGAAAGCTGATGAGACTAGTTTTAAAAAATAGAATTAGTCGGCTTTTATTATTTATTAAAGTCATTGTGAACACCTGTTGCTCCTCCAGGAAAAAGAAGGCTAGATTCCTGTAAGTAACTTTTTTTTTTTTTTTCAACTAACCTGGTACCTAATCTTTTTTTACATGTGTTTCTGTTTAAACACCAAATTTAATATTGGTTGTTGATTAACCTTGAACTTGTGGCCAACAGCACTCTAACCCATGTCTGAACAAAGCATATCTAACACACGTGTTTTCTCTGTAAGGCCCATCACAGCTTACTTGCACTTAGGAACATTACACAGCACTTCAGCACTACACTTCGAGGCCATTTTAAAAGGCAGAATCACCAACAAAAAGCACAAAAATTTGAAAAATATGGCATAAATAGACCATGAAAAGGACACTTGTTTAGATTATGAGAACTGACATTAGAAGGCAGAATATCACCTTGTTCAATTCAGCTGGGACTGGGTGTGTAGGGTGACTCATATTATGTGCCACAGTGTGCAGATCCGTAAATGGCTGCACAAACACTGAGTATTGACTGGGGGTTACAAATAAATTTGTGTGAGTAGGCATGACGGTCACCTTTATTTTATGTCCTTCATAATGTGATACCCAACTAAATAAGTGTTTTATGGTGATAATAAATTTTATGTTGATATAAACTATTCTAATAAATATGTTCTTATTCTTTTTTACTGTCATTAAATACTGTCATTAAATAATTATCCTCCCATTGTGCTCTATACATTTATTCAGTGCTTTTGGTTTATAGCTCTTTGATGTTATTTTACTTGGTTCTCAGAACAGTTCTTTGAGATTATAAAAGTCTCAAAGAATTATATTTGTAAAACTATTTTTCTGACTGATGGGAATATTAAGATTCAGAGAAATTGTGCCTCTTGCTCAAAGTCATATAGGTAGGTGATTATCAAGAGCCTGGCGTAGAACCCAGCCTTTCAACCGGATATAGTGTGTCCTCCAGTATCCTCATACTCTGAACATAATGTTAAGTTTGTAAACTTCCCTGTAAAGCAATTTGGCATCCTCTAGAAAGAGCTTTAAAAATGCCCTTTGATCTCTTAATCATTCATAGTAAGTAATCAGAGATAAGATCAAAGATTGATTTACTAGGATGTTTATTATAGTACTATTATAATAGGGAAAAATGGAAACAACCTAAACATCCAGCCTGAAGACAGTAATGCTTTTATCAGTTACACTACATCTGGTATGGGATAAAATAGCCATTAAAGGGCTTTTCTAAGACTTAATGATATGGGCTGATACTTAGGATTATGATAAGTGAAAAAACACTAAATTATATTTAAAGAGTGATTCTAATTTCAAAATGCACAAAGGTTATGAACTGGAAGAGAGTACATGTAATTTTAGCAGTGGTTATCTTTGGATGTTGATTCATGAGTGCTTCTATTTTGTTTCTTGTCCCTTTATTTATTTGAAAATTTTGTACCTTGATCATGCTGCTTCTATAATAATCAACTATAAAATTTACTCTTATGGCCAGTACAGTCAACTGTGGTTGGCACCACTTTTGAATTATTGATGTAGGTTATTAGAAATTATGTGTGTAAAAATAAATTATTTTTTCATTCAGGTTTTGAGTTCAATTAAGTTTTTAAAGTAAAGATAGGTATGAAGAACTTCTAGAGCCTGGGATGATTACACATGTAAAAATGAAGAGAGTGCAGAATTATCATTTTTACTATTCTATGCATTTTCCTCTTAAGCATTTTTTTCTATAGTTTACTCTTAAGACTTCTTCAGTTTTCTGTGTCTCTTTCCTAGTTTCCTTCTAATATCCTCTAAATTTTTTAATACCTATCTTCAGGTATCCAGTCATCAACTTCTGTAAATTCCAACAGTATTGCTACAAATATTCTTGTATGTGTATCTTTTTTTATTTTTTGTGAACAGGTGCAAAAGTTTCTCTGAAGTCATTGAAGATTTTTTTTTTAAGTTCTTATGTATATTTAACTACTTTGTGTAATGAATAACATGAGAGGAGGGGTTGGTCTCTTCCTTTTTGCTTATAGAGAAGTCATTGCCCCAACACACCCTAGCCTCACTCAGTTGCAGTATCAACCTTGACATTCCTGGTTTATCCAAAGTGGCCACCTTCTCCTAGGTCCTCACATGGCAGGAAGAGAGCAAGAGATCTCTCTCTCTCTCTTCCTCTTAGATGGCCACAGTTCTGTCTTATTAGGGTCCTACCTCTATGACCTCATTTAACCTTAATCACCTCCTGAAGACCCTATCTCCAGATGTAGCTACAGTAGAGGTTAGGACTGCAACATAGGAATTTGGCATAGGGGTAGGTGAGAATTCTGAGTTTGTCTTCTCCTCTACATTTTTTACGCTAATTAATACAGGTGGAGGTGGGATTAAAAACTTCCCCAGGCAGCCTGCCTCACCAGAACCTTCTGTCCTTGAAGTCTAGTTTGAACTTTATGGTATAGTGTGGCTTGTCCCCTTTCCAGAGCTGTTCTGGTATTTTGTGGGTCAGTTAGTTGGTTTGACTTGCTGTTTTTGGTTCATTTTGTGGGGTGTTATGGTAAGTTAGAGATGCAGTTCACAGCAGGCATCAGAATAACATTCAAGTAGATTATAGTTAAATGTAAAAAAGATTTCATAAATATTTAAATGGAAATATTGATGACAAATATCTATTTAATCTCTAATTGGAAGACTGTTTAAGCATAAGTGCAAATTAAGACAATAAAATAACACTTTTGCTTCTAACACGGCAGCGTATTTTTCTTCACTTAGTGGTAATGCAAATGTAATAATCAAATATGTGTTGCTAGTGGGGTTATACATTGGTTTATCATAAATAGTCTGACAATGGAAAATATATATCAAGCCTTAAAAATGTTCACACCCAAAAATATTGTTTCCATAATATTTAATGACCTAGGGCATTCTGCTGAGCACTTTGGGGAGTCAGAATAGCATAGAAAATAAGAGACTGAATTTTAATACCTGCTGTACCTCTAGTTCACTCTGTAATCTTGGACTACCTAATTAACCTCTGCCTCGGTTTTATCATCTGTAAAGTGGGGATAGCAGGATTTATCATAAAGTTCTTTTGCAGCTTAAATGGCACATAGTTGATAATGTATTATTTATTTTATTAATGTTAATAAATACATTGTGATCCCAACTGTGATAAAAAAATGCAGTGTCCCCCCAAAAGAAGTTACCTCTGGGTTGTGGATTTATTGGTTTTGTCTTTATACTTCTTAATGTTTTCTGGATAAGGGTTGTTTTAAACCTTTTTTATTTTTATTATTACAAAAAATAACCATGCCATTTATAGACTGCCTGGTTCAGTTAAATTTTAAAAATTAGCTGGTCTGACCTATTGCTAAAGCCAAGTTCAAACTACCATTTGAAGATATCTAATCTCTTTACTTTTAAAAGAACAAGCAAAGAAACTCTTGCAGTTCATTTTTTGATATTTAATTCCTGATTGTCCCTTTTAAATGTGTAGTCAGTTATTGAGCTAGTAGTTAGTTCCCTGCAAATTTCATCTAGACTATAAGAACCTGACCTATTTATTTACATGGTACCAACTTTTTGAAAGTGTGACAATAAGTAAGTTACTGCCCCTGAAAACTGCCAGTGTTCAGCATTCTTTTCACACACATTTAGCCAGCTTTATTCTCAAGGTATTTTTAGCTGTTGGAACAGCTGAAAATTTGACCTCCCATTTACTCTGTCTGTACCAGTGCACTTTCTGAAATAAGGATGGCGAAAGTTGGGAGATACAGGGGACTGGAGTAAGATCGCTTACGCGTATATGCAGGTGATTAATTACCTTTTTTCTTCTTCCTTTCTTCCTCCTGTATTTTAAGTGGTTATTAGTGGTTTGGCATTTACCAAACAAATATAAGATCATTTTATTCCAGAAGCTGTTCTTTTTCTGTGCTTCATAAGAAATGTAAACAGTGTGTATATGTGATAATGTCCAAAATTCTTGCAAAATTATTTTATGATACTTGTATCCACATAAAATCTTGAAAATGAATTCTGAGTATTTCAGGTATTCTGTGTCTCAGAAATGTATTGCTGTAGCAACACTGCCTTTTTTCCCTAGTGTTACTTAAAATAGTCTTTAATTCGACACTTGTATTTATAAATGCCTAGTACATTTCATCTATTTTTGTTAGATAGAAAAATGTGAATGTAGAAACTATTTCTGTTTTAAGCAACTTTATAAATAACTTCTAAAATTAAGGTCAACTTGAATGTGTTCCAAAAAGGCAATGGAAAGAATTTAAAAACAACCTTTTAAATACATGTCTGTGATATCTGAAGTGTTTGGTAGATTTATAAAGATTTTAATGCATGTAAATAAAGTAGTATGTTAATAACTTTGAACATGAAAAGTCTCTTCATTTTTGTCAAAAGAAATAATGATCATTTTAAAATGATGTGTTCCATGAATTTTTAATGTATTCACTGACTTTAAAAATAAGACAAGCCTACATGATTTAAAGTTTATAAAGAATTCACATTTTTACTTTTTACATTTAGTTATGAACATATTGAAAAATGTTCCTATTTTAATGTAATAGGTAAACCAGCTTATCTATTTTGATGTAATAAATAAACCAGCTTGTGTAGTAGATGTAATCTATATTTCGATGTAATAGTAAACCAGTTTGTATATTAGATGTAATCCATTTTGATGTAATAAATAAACCAGCTTGTATTTTTTGATTGGTAGGTGGGTTTTTTTTTTGTGGTAAAAGTTTATGAATTATAAGTTTACCTATAAGAGTACATTTATCATTGGTTCTTTAGATTCCTTAACTTTAGGCACATCTCAACTTTTTATTTATCCATCTTCCATTCCTTGCCAATAGTGTTGCACTTTTCTACAATTTTGGGAAATCTTGGAAATCAGATCCAGGGATAATTAAAGCTACAGAAGAACAAAAGAAAAAGGTAGCTAGATACAATCTGACTAGTCATGTATTTCACTGCCAAATTATCAATATTTATAGCAGATATTAGAGTACAAAGGAAGAAACTGTCTTACAGAATTTAAAGAAGTTTCAAACCAAATAGATGATGTATAGTTGGTGCTTACGCTTGGTGCTCTTGTGATGCGTGTCCTTACACTTCCATGACATTTTACAGTTTTATGTTTCTCTGATTTTATAAGGCTGTGTGATTGCTTTATGGGATGAATACAGTGTTTTATACATCTCTGTAAACCCTCAGCAAATAATATGCATTTAGTAAACATTGAATGACTGTGTAAAATGGAAGGCCAGTAAATTGGCACATAAAGCAGATATATTGCTCCAATAATTGAAATATTTGTATATATAGTATGATCCAGGGCACCCCTCACCTATAGTGCAGGTACTTAGGAAACCAAATTTATAATCCAAAGATATCAAGTAAGTAGAGAATTGGATTAGAGGCAGTTAGATTACTTTAAGAGCTATTTTATCCAGTTTCTGAAAGCAAAACAAATCCTGATGAATTATTTGTGTCTACCGTAGACTAAAACAACTGACATGTTATGGTCTAATCCCCATTTCCAGGCTACCTAGAGATTGTTGCTCTTATGTCACAGTATTCTTCAGACATTACTGCTAATTGGTTTGCCAGGTTTTCTTAGTCATAATCCAGTTCTGAAGATTCAGTTCTTTATTGGACTTAGTTTTATTTCCATGTCTTAATTATCAGAACCTATACAGACCAGTGATTAGGGTAGGTAACTTAGTTTTATTCTCAGGAATATTTCCATAACTAAGTTTAGGGTTGCCTTTTCATATATCCAAGAAATAAAATTTCTATATTCATACTGTAATGGAATAGCAGAAGTAAATGAACAAAAGGTTTTATTTGAGCTGAAAACATTGGTTAACTAAAGATGAACATCGTGTTTATTGATTGATATTGATGACACAATAGTAGGTGAACATAGTTCAGTTTTGAATAAAATGTATATATGTTTTTAATTCACAGACAATAGTTGAACTTGCAGAGACAGGAAGTCTGGACCTCAGTATATTCTGCAGTACCTGTTTGGTAGTATTTTTTTCTTTATTCTTCCCTCTATCCTCCCCTAGCAATGGCATAACATAGAGGGTGTGGGGACAAGGAGAACAGTTCCTTTTGCTGAGCACATTTCATGCCTGCCAAAAAAGTGGTAGACCGTGGTCCAAGAGGAAAGATGGAAAAATGATGTCTCCTTCCCAGTGTATTTATTTCCACGGGTGGTAGGACTTGACTACAGTTTTGATTCAGAAGATGCCATTCATTTGTATTCATTCTTTCTCTCTCTTAAAGTGTAATTCAACAAATAAAAAACTAAGTAATGAAGTGTTTAAAATCAAAGATTTAGTATGATTCCCTAATAATATAGCTTTTCTAATTACATTTTAAGAAAATGTATTATATTTAAAGGTCATAGTGGGAAAATTCATTACACAGCTTTTAAGACAACATGGCCTCTAAACTGGTTCAATCTGTATTAGAGTATTATGCAACTTTGAGTACTGTTTCATCATTGATATTAAAAGTTGACATCTTCAATCAGGTCATAGATAAAGATATATATGAAATAAAATAGCATTTACTTATGGAATCAGATATAGTAATATTGATGTTTTATGATTATAGACATCGAATTTTTATAGAATAATACTGTTTAGTGTTTTCATTATTTTCTGTTTAATTTTTATAATTAGTTTTTGTGAAAAATATATGAACTACTATAATGATTACACCATGTTTTTATACGTGGAAATTGAAATATCCTCAAATCATACTTGAAACTAAACACTCTTTTATACCTTTGTTATACATTGCAACTGAACTAGTATCTTAACATTTGAATAATAGTAAAATAATTAGTTTAGGGTTGTGGAATGACTTTTTGAAACTGAGCTCTAATGCTACAGATTCTTTGTTTTACTTAACGTTTGAGTAAACAATAATGATTTCAAATATTCAAAATATATACTGCTTTACTCTTTGTAGCAGCTTTAGTGTGCTGACTAAATTCTTTTGTATTTTCTAAGCATTCTTTAAAAAGGTTTTTGTTTCTATACTTTAAAGTGCATAATTTACATGATTGGCATTCTTAACATTAGAATGTTTTTATACGCTGGTATTCTGTGGAAATATTCTGTCTCTTAAAGTCAAGAATGCATTGCTGATGTATTTGTCATATGGCAAATTCTTTATAGTCATTCAATACAGTTTCATTGTTAAATAAATATTTAATGGCAAGAACAAGACTTTTTGTCATCATAGCATAAACATTATATGCTATTTATTGTAAGCTGTGTACTTCTGGATAATTTAGTGTTGTAAAGAACATATCCTATTATAAAATGATTCAGAAGTATTTGTCATTGTATGAGTATTCTTCACTTTGATAAATAAACAAGTCCCGAAGAAGACACGTGTAGATTAGAATTTCCTGAAAGTTAATTACTCTGTAAGTGAACTGAGGAGACTTACTATATTCAGGAGCCTTGTGTCAGTCCTTAGTTCAGGATTCACTGATAAGTGAATTCCCAAAGGGGGAATGTAGCTGAGGGTTGGCAGTGGGGGTAGAATTTGTTTGATACATCCTGCTGCTTTGTCCTAAATAGATTTAGTCTCATACCTGTGCTGAAGAATAACTTGCCCTTTTCTTTAGTGCACAGATCATTTACGTACACGTAAGAACTACATAGTCCACCTGTGCCTTTTTCTTAGTGCTGCAAAATAGTGTATAACCTTATGCAAACTATTAGGGAAATGGCATTGCTTTTGTGGAAGCACCAATGAAGGATGTTATAAATTTTGTTTCTGGCCTGGGTTAATAATTCTCTCTGTTATGCATCCAGCATTGGGACCTACCAGTCCTTCGAAGATCACGAATGAGTTCTTGTATTCACTTGGCTGATTTAGAATAATGTAAAGTAAAACATTTCACAACACTTAAAATATTAAGACATCATAAACATGAATTCATATTGCCTGTCAGGAGCTCAATAATGTATTTTATGGGTTTTTTGTTTGTTTGTTTTTTCGTTTGTTTTTGCAAGAAGTAGGGACTACCTAAACTTCCTAAGCATGTTGTAGATATGGCCATGCATTTCAGCAGAGTACAAGCTGTACCTTAATCTAAGTTCACAGGAGGCACTGCAAAAGAAAAAGATGTGTAAACTTATTTTATACTGGATGTGTCACTTTGCAAAGACTCATATATTAAATGATTTTGAATTTTAAAAGCCTTTTTTATTCACTTCTGACTTCACCTTCCTTTTACTAAGGAAAAATTTCATTTTATTAAAGAGCAATTAATATCACGACCATTAATTACAATAAATTTTAATTTAGAAGCCTGGAGAGTGATGTTTTTATTCAGAAATTTGAGGGATATGAATTAAATATAGTACCATTCATTGAAACAGCTAATTGGTGTTTGGTTCTTAATCATGTTTGCAAATTGCCAGTTATACTCCGTTCTTAAGAGCTTGTATTCTAGAGTAGAGGAACCTTATCCTTTTCTTCTTTGTTGTTGCAGTTGATATTTTGTTAAATCAAACAATAGTGATTTTTGTTTGGTTTTTTCCCTTTGGAAACCTTGGTGTAAATCTTTCCAAAAAGTATAGCTTTATTTTTTCATAATTGTATTTTGAGAAAATAATTGTTCAGCTTTCCTCTCTGAGGTATAGTGCTTTTCATAATCTTTTACGTGCCTATTAACAGATACGGAAACCAGTGAGGTCCAAACATTGTGGTGTGTGCAACCGCTGTATAGCGAAATTTGATCATCATTGCCCATGGGTGGGTAACTGTGTAGGTAAGTTTTATTAGTAATTTCTAAATATATTGTTCATTTAACTTATTCTAGGTAATTAATAAAGTACAATATTAAAGCAGAGAGTAGAAAATTCATTCTTGTAAACTACCACACCCTCCTGTTCCCCTAATTATCTTCTAGTTGACAAAGCAGCAACTCAGTTGAGTGAGAGGAAGAAAAAGTTATAATAAAATCATTGTCTAGAAAGGATTGATATCATTTCTCTCAGTTTTTTTCCATACCTGTGCTTTCCTGTTTTCTCCATTGGATAATAGTGAAATTGATAAGGAGGCAGATAGTATTGGTTTATAGCTAAACGAGAGAGGGTAAAAAATACTTGAAAGGATATTACGTACAGACTCAAGAGAGGAATGACAGCTAAGAACTCTACATACCTCTGTGTTCAAGAATGATGTAATCTGAGATGAACTAAGTGATCTGAGAGATGGCCCTGGGAATTTTAAGAGGTGACAGCAAGGAACCATTACAAAAATTGGGTGACTCTGTTGGGCAGAAGCTTTTGAAAAATTGGATTATAAAGTTTATAAAAGTAAAGCTAAAATAGGGTTATCTTAAACATCACAAGGCAAACAGTAGGATTAAAGCTCAGAATACTGATTTATTTGGTTCATTGGGGCTCTTGCCTTTAGTCTCATCGTGTGTGTATAATTTGTAAGCATTCTTATTTTAGGACTTTTATTAAAACATTTATTTTCTTGAGGAACATTTTCTAAAGTAATTAATCTATGTGATATTGTCCAAGTTACACCTTTCATGACAATCCCCCCTACCTCATCCAACCCTCCCTAGTGTATTTCCAGTTGTTTTTTTCCTAGCTGAAAAATTTGCTTCTTTCTGTGTTGTTCTTTAGGTGCAGGCAACCATAGATACTTCATGGGCTACCTATTCTTCTTGCTTTTTATGATCTGCTGGATGATTTATGGTTGTATTTCTTGTGAGTACAATTAGCTTTTTCTCTTAAAACACAAACGTTTGCATATCATGCTTCCCATATTAACAAAAAATATGATGACAAAAATCTTAACTAAAATTATGGTTTGGAGCACCTCACTGCAATGAAGCATAAAGAAAAAAATAGATAATAGAACTATCAAACATGTTCAACATATAATATAAGCAACAGAATGATCAGTTAACTACCTTTTAATATGTTTGTCTCCTGAAAAACGTGTTGACTTTTAGACTTTGAAAAACTTGTGGGTAAAGTACACCAACATTTTTCACATCACTTGCTTGCTTTACTTTGGTAGGTGATAGATTTTTATGATTGTGCTAGTTGTTTTTCCTTACCAAACAGTTGGGAAAATATAGTTGAACTTTAGTTTGCACAGAACTTGAAATATTTTGATGACTCAGGTATAACAAGTATTGCCTATTAGTGAATATTGAAAGGTATTAGAAGTTACTCTTTTAAAAATAAGTTGTAATTCACTTGCTCATATGTGCTTAGTATCTTAGATGAAATGATGAGTTTTTATTGTTTTGAGATCGTAATTTGGAAAGAGTTTAAATTTGGAATATTTTAGTTACTATGCTTTAGGACTTGGTGGTACTTAGCATACAGATGTATTATCCTAGCTTAAAAATAAGCCTTGGAAGGGTGATTTCCTGGTCCTCCTAGTTCGACAGATATTAAGAATAACCTCTGTTATTGCCCTAATGAAAAAGAAGGCTACCTCCTCAAACTTACGTAAGAAATACCCATCAAATAAAAATTATATATTGTTAGAGTACAATTCTTTGTTAAGATTGGTTGCTTTTTACATTGCTGTCTTTGATATGTTTTTCCACTAATAATTAGATTATTTCAGAGTATAAAAAAAATGGCATTGAATGTCATTTATTAAAGCTATACCCTTGGATCATGTTTTTTAACTGGTGCCTACCACAAATACCTGCATGGGGTACTTGGATAATTACTGCGTAAATGTGAGCACATCTGTTCTGATTTTAGACTGGGGACTCCACTGTGAGACCACTTACACCAAGGATGGATTTTGGACATACATCACTCAAATTGCCACTTGTTCACCTTGGATGTTTTGGATGTTCCTGAACAGTGTTTTTCATTTCATGTGGGTGGCTGTATTACTCATGTGTCAGATGTACCAGGTACGTGCAACTACATTATTTATTCTTTGGTGTGCTAATTGAAAACTTACAAAATTCACTCCTTGCTTAAAAGATAATCTATTCTCTTTCTAACCACTCTTACTTTTTAGGGATTAAAATTTTAATTTACTTTTGCTTTCTACCTTTCTCTTTC
>NW_017731549.1:1239486-1240372 GCF_001890085.2 Hipposideros armiger
TCTAGAGCATCTACTTTTTAGTGCAAATTATCAATATCAGGTATACAACATAATGATTCGATATTTGTAGACATTGTAAAATGATCACTGCAATTAAGTCTAGTTAACATCTGTCACGATACATAGTTAAAATTTTTTTCTTGTGATGAGAAAGCAGCTTTCAAATATGCAACACAATATTAACTATAGTCACCATGTTGTATATTACATACCCATGACTTACTCATTTTATAACTGGAAATTTGTACCTTTTGACCCCCTTCACACATTTCACCCACCTCCCACGCCCCTACCTCTGGTAACCACCAAACTTCTCTATAAGCTTGGTTTTTCTTTGTTTAGGTTCCACATGTAAATGAGAGCATACGGTATTTGCCTTTCTCTGACTTATTTCACTTAGCATAATGCCCTCAAGATCCATCCATGTTGTCACAAATGGCAAGATTTCCTTCTTTTTTATGGCTTAATATTCTGGTATGTGTCGTATGCATACTACATCTTCTTTTATCTGTTCATTCATCGTTGGATGCTTAGGTGGTCTTCGTATCTTGGCTATTGTAAGTAATGTTGCAGTGAACATGGAGGTACACTTTTCTTTTGAGTTAGTATTTTTGTTTTCTTTGGATAAATACCCAGAAGTGGAATTGCTGGATCACATAGTACTTCTGTTTTTAATTTTTGAGGAATACCTATGTTTTCCATAGTGACTATACTAATTTACAGTCCCACCAGCAGTGCACAAAGGTTCCCTTTTCACCACTTCCTCACCAACACTTGTTATTTCCAGTCTTTTTAAAAATTTTTAAAAATAATTTATTTAAATGGACTTGATATTTTTCCACTCCGGTTTTTTTTTTTTTTAAGGTTTTATTGGGGAATTGGGGGA
>NW_017731549.1:1241011-1242292 GCF_001890085.2 Hipposideros armiger
TTTCTAACCACTCTTACTTTTTAGGGATTAAAATTTTAATTTACTTTTGCTTTCTACCTTTCTCTTTCATCCTCCTCATCAAATTTTGACTCTGAATACTACTCTACAGAACTTTGTATTTGTTTTTTCTGATTCAAATACGTACATTCAATTGGATATAATTGTGAGCTTAGATTGATGATGCCATTAATTTTGTTTTCTCTTTAATATTAATGTTTTATTACCCACAAATATTTATTTGAATCTTTTTTTTAATTTAAGGAATTTTTAAAAGCTCATCCTTAAAGGGGCTGATGGAAAGGTGGCCTGTGTATATCATGTCCATCTCCCCATGTGCACAATGCCAAGTTACCCGTTTTTAAATATTTTCCTCCATTGAACTAGGTACTTTTCATGGACTCAAAATATCATGTAAACTGGCTTGATGATCTGATGGAAAAGGCTTCATCATTTTTCTCTACATCCTGGTCCTCTTGAGAATTAACTTCTTTTACATAAAATATTCAGAGAATTAATGGTTTACTTTCCCTTGTCTCCTAGATATCATGTTTAGGTATTACGACAAATGAAAGAATGAATGCCAGAAGATACAAGCACTTTAAAGTCACAACAACATCTATTGAAAGCCCATTCAAGTACGTACATATTTATGAATTTAATATTTTCCCTTGGCATATAAATTTTCTTACTAAACCAGACTCAGCAATTACCTCGTGAATACATGAAAGAGAAGTGTTTTCTTTAGGTATGGCAATAGAATATTAAACAGGAAATATTTCTTTTACTTAGCAATATGTAAAATAGCTTATAAATCCTACTGAATTCTAGATTTCTGCCAGATGTAGCATTGGTTAGTTTACTATAACTAGAATTCATCACATTAACTGTTTATAAATCTGTGATACTTTTTTTTTCTTAATTGCACAATTCAAACTTTATTGACCTTCTAACATTTAGTATTTGTTCTTTAACCTTTCCATCAATTTACAAATTTTTATTAAAAAAAGTGTATCCAGAGAAGTGAAATAAGATTTTAAAAATTAAAGTCAGTTGAGGGCCGGCCGAGTGACGCGATGGTTAAGAACTGGCTTGGGACGCCAGAGGGCCCCAGTTCGGATCCCACATATGAGGGCCAGTGACACTGCCCCCTACAGCTAAGATGCTGAACAACAGCTCAACCTGGAGCTGGGCTGCTGTGAGTCGTGGCAACTGCGTAGGCTGCACCCCCTGTGGCAGTGGGTTGCCATGGGGTACCGTGTGTAGCCAGCAGCCGCAGTGAGC
>NW_017731549.1:1243840-1271933 GCF_001890085.2 Hipposideros armiger
CGCGCCACTCCACCGGCCCTCCACTCCTTTCTTAAAAGTCATTTATTGAAGCAACATTTTTGTTCTGGAACTATTTTAACTTACCTTAAGGTTGGCCTAGCTATTGGCAAAGCTGCATTCCGCTCTTTGACTCTTTTTTTTTTGCCTCACAATTAAAGTCGTTTTTTAATTTTTCAGTCACAGTTGATATACAATATTATATTAGTTTCAGTTGTGCAACATAGTGATTAGATGTTTATATAACTTACGAAGTGATCATCCCCACAAATCTAGTACCCGTCTGACACCATTCATAGTTATTACAGTATAATTGACTATGTTCCTTATTCTACACCCTACATCCCCGTGTCTACTGTGGAACAACCAGTTTGTACTTCTTAATCCCCTCCCCTTTTTCACCTAGTGTTTTTGATAATAGTCATTCTAAAAGGTGTAAGGTGATATCTCATTGTGGTTTGGATTTGCATTTCTTTGATTATTAGTGATCCTCAGCATCTTTTCATGTACCTGTTGGTTATTTGTATGTCTTTGAAAAAATAATCTATTCAGATCTTCTGTCCATTTTTTACTTGGATTGTTTGGGGTTTTTCTGCTATTGAGTTGTAAGAGTTCTTTATTTTGGACATTAGTCCCTTATCAGAAGTATGATTTACAAATATTTTCTCCCATTCAATAGGTTGCCTTTTTATTTTGTAGATTTCCTTTGCTGTGCATAAGCTTTTTAGTTTCATGTAGTCCCACTTGTTTATTTTTGCTTTTGGTGTCAGATTCAAAAAATCATCGCCAAGACCATCTCAGGGAGCTTACCGCCTATGTTTTCTTCTAGGAGTTTTATGTTTTCAGATCTTACCGTCAAGTCTTTAATCCACTTTGAGTTGATTTTTGTGTCTGGGGTAATATAGGGGTCCAGTTTCATTCTTTCACATGTGGCTGTTCAATTTCCTCAACACCATTTATTGTAGAGACTGTCTTATTCTTTATATATACATTTTGAAAATTTGAGTTCAGTTTGATGCTAAGAAATATCAGTTTCGTAATTATATGAAATATTTAAAACTTGGAGTTTTACTCAAGCTACTTGTCTACTACCTTCAAGCTTTTGCAGTACTATTAATTATTGCATGCTTCTGGAAAGCAAGCAAACCTTTAACGTAAAACAAAAATAAGAGTCAATAGGGTAGTTCTGAGAATTCTCCCACAGGCATAGTAATTATATAAGATATAAAACTGACTACTTTTCCAAAGGTGTTCTTGAAATCCTAAAATTCCCTGAACTTATCGTGGACATTTCCTTTTTTAAGTTGTTACCCTCAGGTACACTGCCAGATTCATGTTATTTGTAATTATTTTGTCTTTTACTTTCTCAATTTTGAATATAGTTTGTCACCTTTCCAAAGAGCCACCAATCAAAGCATGTTTTTATCGAAAAGTACATATGACACAGGAATGAAATACAAATTTGAATAACTTTAAAATGTAATTGTGTAACCCATTAAATTAGCAAAAGAGAGAAAAACCAGGGTTGGCCAAGCTGTGAAGAAATATGAATGCATATATATTTTGTAGAGTTATAAACAAGTTCTTTCTGGCAAGTAACCTGAGTTTTTATGTTTAGAAAAAATATATATATTTAACACCAAAGTTATATGAAACTCATATAGTAAATCATTGTCCTAATAGACTTTCTGTTTTTCTCTTTTTTTTTGGTGGGGTTTTTAGCCATGGATGTGTAAGGAATATCATAGACTTCTTTGAATTTCGATGCTGTGGCCTCTTTCGTCCTGTTATCGTGGACTGGACCAGGCAGTATACAATAGAATATGACCAAATATCAGGATCTGGGTACCAGCTCGTGTAGCAGCATCTTTATCTTATGAAGCATATTGCTGAGTGGTGCCTGAAAATTGTGTCTGTCCGTGTCTCTCTCACACTCGAATCCACATCCTTTGAACAATAGCATGCTATATGTAGGGCTACCAGTGAATTTTACAGTCTTTTTTCCAACACTTTTATTAACAAAAGTAAACATGGACAGAACACACTGCCACTTCTGGGAAAGGTAAAGATCTTAAAAAGAATTTTAATGGTTCTTAATGTGGGAATTCACAACATACTCAACTTTTTGGTTTTGTTCTCATAACATTTTTCACGAGAAGAGTGAACTTATTCTGTTGATGGACATGGTATACTAATCAGAAATGTTAGAGTCTACCTAAAGCTAAATTAATGGTATATGGCTAAATTTTGTGATGCAGTCTATTGATAGTATTGCTTTTAATACCAAGACAGTTGTCTTAAATTGATTCAGACTATTATTATGTACATTTTAGAATGTACATGTAAATACTATAATGAAAATCATGTGGTTTTCTTAGGAATCCTATAATGTGTCTTCAAAGGCACAAGAAAATAATGTTCACAAAAAATGTGCTAACAATATTTTATTGCTATCAGCTGTTGCAGTGCTGATATATTTCTAGTTCAGTGAAATAATTTGTAGTAACCTTGCTCTGAGGTTTTATGGTCTGATAATAAATCACTTGCATGAGTATAGTAAGTCATGTTATTTTGTTCAAACTTAAAAGCCCTACTAAGTGCATGATACACCTCATGGAATGTATGCTAGCACATACTACCCAGTAAAGCGTAAATTAGAATTTAATTTGATGCGCAAACAGTCCATTTTTAAGAGTTGAGGTATTTTCAAGAAAATGCAGAACAAGTAAGTTAATGCAAAAATTCTCAGTCATAGAGATAAATGGATATACTTTTAAAATCCTGAGCAGCAAAATAAATCATAGACAAAATAAGGGAATCTGGCTAAAGATGGAGCATGATCTCTGTACATAGCACATGTGAATAAAAGAAAAGCTAGTGGTATATTCTGGTTTTAAAAATATGACCTATCTGAATGAATTTAATCCCCAGATTATTTTAATTTTCTCAATTTCGAATGTTTTGAAATTTGTTAATGTTGTTTGAAACAATTTCGGAAATATCTTATTGTTAAACATGATGCACTGATCAGTTTTTGTTGCAGCATTTTCATACTCATGGTGAACTATAGTCACTGCTTCCATAAATATTGTTTACAGACCGGGACTTGGTTTAGTCCTCTGAAGCGCTGTAGCAAACTGTGGTTCGAGCAACCTGTGAGGGATGGGCTGGGGGAGGGTGGGAAAAGGGTGGTCAGACTGATGACAGATCCTAGACCAGTGTAAAGTTTGTGTATCTGTATATAAATAATTTATCAAATAGTTTTCTCTCAGTCTGTATGTGTTAGTGTTTTTAAAGCTGCTCATTTCATTTTATCCAACCAAAAAAAAAAAAAAAAAGGAGATAACTAATGAGCTTCTAGTGATGTTCAATATTGCTGTTAATAGGCATTCTACCCTGCAAGTTCACTGCATGTCTGATGCTTGGTAAAATTAGTATTCCCTGTAAAATGCAGATTACAGGTGTTAAAGCAATCTAGTGGTATACCCGCCCCTTGCCTTAGTAAGAGGAGCAGTGAAAATGTATATAGTTGATGTTCAGTATTTCCAAGTACCATTTTTATATAGTAGTTTCTTTGACGGTAAGTCACACATCGAAAAGAATACCCTTAGTATATGTGAGTGTTTTAATATTAGAAAATTGGCATATGTACTTTATTTTTGAAAAGGGAAGAGTTGGGTGTGGGGTGGCAATAGCATTGTGCCATTTTGTCAGAGTGTAAAAAACTGGTTAACTTTACAAATGTCTCTGCTAGTTTTGACTACTAATTGGGGGAAATTTTAGATGATTTTTAAATTCAAAGTTATTTATAAAAGACTAGAATTTGTTTTAATTTTTTGTATTTTGAGCCACTTCACATGAAGACTCTGTTGCAATTTTTATTGAATACATTTTTATTAACAGGCAAATACAATGGTGGTTTTCAGTTTGGATAAGAGTATTGTTACCAGGTTCTTTGTGGTACAATGTTCTTTTCAGTGCAAAAGATGTCTTTCAGTTAATAGAAAATAAAAACCTCTAGATGTATACTTACAAGGAAAATATTAGCAATTTCAATGCTTTAGTACTAACCATCCATAGTACCAGTGAAATCTATAACTCAGAAACGGTCAGATGGTCAGGAGCCAACTATGCAGCAGTGTGCCCTCTGTTTATTTTGTAGGTTTTGTGTGTGGAAGCAGCTTAACCCAGTTCTTAAGTTGTGTATGAAGGTGATCCTTTGGGGGAATCATATTGGTTTAATTGGATACATTTAATAAACAGGAACTTATTTCTCAGCTCTGAACATGAATTTCTTCTTTGGAGTTTTTGGTGTTTTTTTTTCCTTTATATTTTTGTTGTTCCCAAGAATTTATTTCCAATATTAATAGGCATAAAACAGCATCATTATACTTAAGCTATGAATATTTTTATTTTATATTTTCTTTATTTATAACTGTGCCAAGTATTATTTTGCTACTTACTGTGTTACTCTGTGGAAAGGAAAACCTGTAAAGTGTTTAATAAATTAGTTCTCCTTACATAAATTAAACCTGTCAAAATTTTGTAAAATATTAATCAGAATAAATATTGACTCTTAAATGTGTGCTTGTTTATTTCACTCGATTCGCTTCAAGAAACTGATGAAACATTCGTAGTGGTACCTATGATATGAAAAGATTATTCTATATATTTATATCGGGGTCAACTAGGATTCAAGTTGCAAGACTGTAGAAATTTGCGAAAGTAAAAGGTAATGGTATTCTAAAACAATTCCAATTTTGTGTGTATTTGTGTGTGTAATTAATATTTTTTTAATAAAGAGAATACATTTTTCTGTAAGAATTTTGGATTCTATGGAGTTAATTAGGATCCTCAGGGACTGGATGAATCACCAAGTTTTAAATATTAGTATGTCTAAAGACACTATAGTAAAATATTGGAAAAGGAAACCTACCAAACATTGATATTAGTTACTTGAGAAGCTATGCATAACAAAGCTTCTTTATTTGGAAATTTTTAAAAGGAAAACTTATGAAGGAACCCTTTCCTGTGGTTTACATGATTGTTTATGGTTTAATTGAGAACCCAGTAGTATTAAATATTTTCATATTGAATACTCATTTCATAATTACTTTATAATATTGAAAGTAATGCCTCCAGAGCTCAAGTAATAGTTTGAACAAGTATATAAAGTAAAACAAATTCTACAGCAAGCTATCAGTTTTCATTCCAGTTAGGTACTTTTCTTCATTATCTACTCATTTGCATCATCCCCCCCCCCCAAATCCTTCCCAGATTGATAGATTGTACCTATGATATGGATGTCTGGTTCTAAGAGTTTATAGAGGTAATTGGAAATGAGTATTACATACCAGGACAAGGAATCTTAGCTTGTCAGGAAGTAAACCTTCAATTTCATAAAGTTCTTGGTATAAGAGTTTTCTATTAAATACCTTTATGTGACTTAAGATAGGAAAATCTGTAATTCCAAGTGGAACATTCAGAATGTCCCCTGATCTTGGTCAGCTAAATACAAATAAGGAAACCAGCCATATCTCTTAGAAAACTCTTTGCCTTTGGAGCATGAATGTTTTGCTCAAGTTTTACCAGACTATCTGTCATCAGCTCTTGACTTAGATGGAAAAATCCTTTCTAACAAACAGTAATGGTTTTAGTACTCAGAGGGACTATTTCCTTTCAAAGCATCAGAAAGCCTCATTGTTGCTGCTGCTGCTTGGATCCGTATATTTATAGTTTTCATCAAATTAGGGAATGTTTTCAGTTATTATTTCTTCAAATATTTTTCCTTCCCCCTTTCAAGAAATGCCAGTTACACATATGTTATGCCACTTGAGACTGTCCCACAGCTCACTGACCCAACTCAGTTTTTAAATTCTCTTTTTTCCCCAGTGTTTATTTTGGATAGTTTTATGCTTTTAAATTCACTTAAATTTTTTTCTATATTGTATTGTTGATAACCATTCAGTGTATTTTTCATCTTCCACATTATTGTTTTCACCTGCAATATTTGATTTGGACCATTTTTATACCTTCCCTATTTGTACTTTTGAAAATGCAGTGTAGCTATAATGAAGTTTGTTAATATCCTTACCTGCTGATTTTCACATGTCTGTCAGGTCTTGGTTGGTTTTGATAGATTTTTTTCTTTCTTATTGTGGATCGTATTCCTGCTTCTTTGCATACCTGGTAACGTTTGATTGGTGATGTGATGATGCCAGACACTATGAACTGAGGGCTGGATAATTTTGTATTCCTATAAAAATTCCAGAGCTTTATTCTAGGATGCAGTTATTTGGAAACTGATCTTTTCAGGTTTTGCTGTTAACCAAGATTTGTAGTGTTCAGTTTAGGGTTACTTATTCCCCATCCCTGAGAATGTGTACTCCATCCAGAGCCCATGAATCACGTTTCTCCATCTCACTGATAAGACTAGGCACTATTCCCAGCTTCATATGAGCACCAGACATGTCCTTGTGTCTTTCAGATGGGTTTTTTCCATGGTCTTGGGTAGTCACCTTGTGTGTGTTTCAGAACTCAGCTGAAGACTTGCGAGGTGAGGGTTGGGCTGTGCTCTGCATATTTCTGGAGTTCTTTCTCTGTGCATCTCTCTAGTCCCTCAACTCTAACTCTAGCCACCTTAGTCCCTCTGGACTCTCAGCTTTATCTCCGTAACTCAGGATGCCTTCTAGGTCCACCTGTGTTCTCCCCCCTTGCACTAAAGCGTGGAAACTCTCAAAGCAGTCAACTTTGCTCATCCTAAGACTGACCTTATTTTCCCCATCACTGTCCTTTGTCTATTATCCAGTGTCACAAAAACATTTTTTTCATGTAAATTTGTGTTTTTGGGCTTTTCAACTGAGAGGGCAAATCTAGTGCCTGTTCAATTTAGCTATAAGTGTAAGTCTGAGACTATATATATACATAATTTTAATTTCTACTATGGAAAATATTGGTAGATACAACTCATAAACAAAAGCTCTTGGGGTCTTCAATAGTTTTTAAAAGTTAAGGGGTCCAGAGACCAAAAAGTTTGAGAACCAGTGGTTCAGACCAGCATTTTCCAGTGTTCCTTAAGATGTTAATGGTTCCATGGAAAACTGATTTAGTGTAAGGCTTTCAAGTTACAAGAAACTTCCCAACCACAGGGTCTCAAGGCCTTCAACATGCTCGTGCACACTGTGAATCTACAGGAATATATACAGAGAGAGGAATACAGCTGCAGCACTCCCTAAACTTAATCAGAAGGCGTTTGGAACCCAAGTTGTCAGTAGTCCTCCATAAATCCACCAAATCACCACAAGCGGTGAAAATATCCCAAACGGGTCGTTTTTAAAATAAAAAATGTATATATTTATCATGCAGCAGTTTAATCTCACAATTGGATTACTTTGGGGCTACCCTGTCGATTTACATCCAAATTATGAAAGTAATTCCAGAAGAGTCTGCCCAAAGCCAAATTCTCTTCCCCACTCCTGAAACCGCTGGAAACCTGACAGTTTGGGAGTAGCTATTTTGCCAGGGCTCCCAACTTAAGAGTAATTTTAATTATGAATGGATGTCTACATTGTTTATCAGGCAGAAATCTCAAATTACCAGGCACCTGGCAACTTCATTTAGAGTATTTTCCTCTAGGACATTTACTAGCATCTCTGATACAACGTGGGAGGCATAGTGAGGAAAATGGTGGCTCTGTGTGGGGAACAGTTTAATATACAGAGGGTGCCAAAAAAATGTATATACATTTTAAGAAAGAAAAAACTATTAAAATTGTAATACAATGAATGATGCTAGCATTCATTTGATTAATGCTGTCTTTTGAGTGAATGTCATACTAAACATTGCTACCGTAATTCAATTCAACTTCAAAAAGTAATACATAGGTAACATCTCTTAAAATGTGTACAATTTGTTGGCATCCCCGGTATATAACATTCTGCATATCTATTACTGCCTCAAACCACCTCTAAATTTCATTGTTTAAAATGGTATTTTGTTCTGCAATTTGGTCAGGATTCAACAAGAATAGCTCATGTTGCTCTACTTGGTGTCAGTGGGGATGGTTCAAAAACGGGGGACTGGAATAATCTGAAAGCTGGCTCACATGTGTGATGGTTGATACAGGCTGTTGGGAGATCTCAGCTGAGGCTGTGGCCATAATACCACATGTGGCTTCCCTGTGTAGTCTAGGCTTCCTCAAAGTTTGGTGGCTGAGTTCCTAGAGTAAGTAAGCATCCTAAGAGAAAGGCAGGCAGAATCTGTATTGTCTTGTTTTTAAACCTAGCCTTGTCCATCAAATTCTGTTAGTTAAAAATGAGTCACCAACGTTGCCTTTATTGAAAGGGAAGGAAATTAGTCCCCATCTTTTGATGGGAATGCCAGAGAATTTGTAGGTGTTTTTAAAACTACTACATATTAGAAGTTACTCCATAATTATCTCCTTTATTGCCGATTAACTTTTCCAGCCTGCTTAAGGAAAAGGCCCACCCCTCTTCCACAATGGAACTGACATGGCGTGAGGAACTCACGAGTGAAGTGCTCAAGGCTATGATGTAAAGTAAAGAAGCATGAATTCTTTCACCAGCTACACCCTCATTCGGCTTCTTCCCACTAAGGGTCTGCTTTTTTTTGTTTTTTTGATGTAACACACTCCCCTTTCACTTTTCAAAGTAAGCAATATAATATGTTAAGACAGGTTTTGGAAAAGAGTAAGATGTGTTCACAGATCAAGCTGGTTCAACTTTACTGAAACACAGATGGATTTCACACACTGCCCCTGGAAAATAAAAGGTTGGATTGAGTCTCTGGTAAAGAACTAAAACTTTCTGGGAAAATAATGAAAACACTCCTTAAATAGTCTAAGGCTCCTTTTCTACCCTGAGCCAGCTGAATGTGCCAGGTCAGTGCAACATTCTTTGCTACTGATGCAGAATTGAAATGTGTGAGAAAAGCACTCGTTTCCAGGATTTAGCAGTAGAGTGGGGAGTCTAAAAAGTCACCTCAAGCCTCAGATTCTATAGTTGTCGTTAGGCAGCGGTTTGTAATATCTCTTGAGGTGGAGAGAAATCATTGGAATTTTTAAGTGTTATGTTTCACCGTGTGCCCACCCCTAGGTCATTGCGCCTTTCTGGGGAGCTTGTTAGAAGGGCCGTGGCTTTGCCCCCAGAGATTCCACTTCCGGTGATTTCTAGGAGCCATGTTTAAGGAAACTGCTGCAGAGACCACGGAGCCACAGGAGGTGCTTGTTCTGAGGAGTCTGAATGGTGAGGCCTGTTTCCTAGTAACCCTCACTCTTGAGGCATACTTGCCGTCTAAAATGAGATCTTTCCCAACAGCTGTAACACACACATTAACCTAGTGAGTCAACTGGGTAACGGATGGACTCTCTTTAACGAATAAAATTCAGGTCAGGACCTGAAGGATTCTCTACTAACTGAAATCACAGTAACTCTTCCAAAAAGATTAACTGCAAGATACTGAACACCCAAATCAAGCTGCAGATTTATTTAAGATGTAAAAGAAATGGTTCTTGAAAATGCTGATGAATAAAGCAAAAGGATAGAGTGCTCTCTTCCTACGAGTAAGCCAGCCTATCCAAGTAGAGGGCAATGTACAGTACGTAAATGCTGGTAGAGTTTCACAGTAGTTTAGTGTTAGATTATCTGTGCCTAGATTATGTAGAGATTCTCAATGTGTGATCTGCGTTGCAGGTTCACACTGTTACTGAGCGTGAACAAGCGCTCCTGCTCCTTGGCCATAGCCAAATCCCTTGGGCCCAAAGTTCTTTGCATAGCATCCTACAAAAGAAGAGGGAGAGTTAGTATAAGTCCATTAAGCTCTGCTAGCATTGCTTAAGACCCACGCAACAACAGACCCCCATAAATTATAAAACAAACTGTTGGCTACGCCAAAAAGAGTTCAACTTATTTAAGATGTAAAAATGTGCCTCGTAGTAAATATAACTGCGAGGGCCAAGTCCAAGCATTCTGGCTCGCTAGTATCTAGCTCGTGGTCCCACTGAGTTACAAGCATGAAAATCAGGCCAGGCAAGTTATGTATTTGTCTATAAAGCATATACGCCTAGGCTTTGCTTAAAATGAAGTTGAAAGAAGACTGTCATGGGGTTTTTATTGGTAGGGGAGTTTTACATGATCAGCAACTTTATTGTATCATTTAAGATTGTTCTATGGTTTTCTGTTATCTGTAAGCATCTCTAGATCTTTTATTTTCAAATAGCCAGTGACACTATCCCTCCTTTCTCCCATTTTCAAAGGACTTTTCTTTGTGCTTTTCTTTTTAATGCGGGTGACATCTCATTAACCAAGGACAGAATAGTCATATGGAGAGCAATAACTGAAATTAATTTTACCTTTACAATAGATTTCACCTTCTTTCTCGGTCAGAGTCGTTGATTCAAGACTCTTCCCACACTTGGCACATCGGAAACAGTTTTTGTGCCAGGGCTGGAAGACACAAATGAGTAAGTTTGAGAGGCGGTTTCCTGTAGCACCATTTAGATGCTCAGGAAGATCAACCCAAAGTGAGCTCCTGTCTGCTGTGGACCAACCCCCCCACCCAGAAGGCTGGACCTGACCTCCCAGTGTCTACGTTCTTGGTCACCTACAGAAGGTCTGAGCTGAGACTTCATTCCTAGAAAACATGGGCCAGGAGCTGGACCGTGAAAGGTCATTTTCCTAAGAGCAGTCTGAGACCTGCTCACAGTCCTGGCATGACCTTGAAAGACTGTCTCCTTTACAGCAGAGAACACCGCAGCTCAGGTGACTGGAAGTAACTTCCAAATCCACCCACCAAATCAGCACTGGCTGTCTGGACTCTGCTTCACTGCTTTTTTTCCTGCTACGTTAAATAACCTGCAGCGTCCACAGATTTCTTAACAGCCTGGCCTTTTAACAGCCTTCAGGAGTGCCCCCTATGACAACAACTTTTAGACAGAGATGTGATTTGTCAAATACGGGCAGCACTTCAAAAGAGTAATGATTCCGACGGAAAAGCAATTAAGAACAAGTTTAATCCAAGGCCTTTATTTATAAGACAGGGTGCCTGAGGGGGATGTGGAGGGTGAAAGGAAGGCAAGGAGCAAAGCTGTCATTAATGAAAAGGAGCACTCTACCTTTCCCGCGCCAATTATCTTCTCAGCAGCATAAACGGAATCCCCACATCTGGAACACTTCTCAGCACCTCCATATTTCTGAGCAAATTTAGAAGTGTTGGGATTTGTTGTAGGCCTGTGAGGTTGAACACTTGTGGAAAGGAGAAAAAAAAATTAGATTTTCCAACGAGCCCTTTATAAGTCCATAAGGCGGGCAACAAGGGAACTCTAAGGCATAATGCTTTACCATCTCATGGCTGGAGGCCTTCATGGGCCAACAGAGGGGGAGGAAGAAAGAAGAAATTAATCTCAGGTGTGGGACAGAGTTATTACTTTAATCTGTTTATGGGCTCATTATTGTTACAAAAAGACCCAAACTTAAATATCTGTCCTTCTAAGTCTACACTCATCAAAATTCATTTAATCCCCAGGGCTAGCCTCTCCACCAAACTATAATATTACACTGTGCTTTATAAAACCCTATCAAGCATTTATTTTTAACCCAGAGTCATATTAGTGCCACGAGAATCACATCAAGCTTTTTACTTCACATGAGACCGAATAATCAGTGTTAACTTAAGCAGCTTTTGCTTAGAGGTCAGTTGATTCAAGTAGTCTATTATCAAGGAAGTTAAGCATGTTTTACTAATTGATTTTGCAATATATCTTCAGGAGGGGAAAGTGTGAATATACCACTTTGTGGGAAAATATTTTAGAAAATTTGCCTATTACTATGTGATCTATTTATCTTTTTCTCTGGATTGAGTGGTATTTTTGTCACTATTACAGGTTGTTGTATTCAGTATGTAGGTGCACCCACCTACTATGCCAAACACCATCCTGGGCTCTCAGAAGATTTAAAGGTCCTTATAGAACTTTGTAAGTTAGTGGAGCAGATGAGATACAACAACAGTTGGCACTCAGCAAATGGTAACTAATTATCAATTTTTCCTACTGGAAAAACACTACACCGCTTTGTTTTAACCACGTTTGATGTGATGACCACTGGAAATTTTATTCTAAGCAACAAATGCCACTTCACAGTACTAATTCACAGTATTGGTTTTTCCCACTGTCCCTAGTATAGGCATATTTTTAAAAATGTTTTCACAACCTCCTGTATATACTTACTTTTAAGAGCTACTCACAGTGATAGCCAATACTTCCAGTTATGAGTGTCCCAACAAAAATTTCCAAATCTGTCACTGATTATGTTAATAAGAACGTCACACACATTTTTTCCCGCCCGCATTCTAACAACTTTGTAGGGTAAGGATAAGTGTTATCTCATATTACAGATGAAGAAATGTTAATTTGCTGAAGGGCTACAGATTTAGTAAACTGGTGAGCCTGAACTGAGACATGCAGGTCAGCCTCAGTGAAAATGTTCCTGCCCACTCAGTGCGCCTCTCCAGGAGATCCTTGGGGAAGTGCTTGGTCCCCATAACTGCGCCACGAGGATGGTCCAGACCATGGGTGCTCCCAGAGTTTCGTCACTGGAAGTCTAGGCACAGGAAATCCCTACACCTGCGCCTGAAGGATAAGCGGCCTGTAGCCAGGCTGAGGAGGGTAAGGGGCGGGGGCATCGGATGAGACAGGCCGCACCCAGGGCTTGCCAGTTAGTGTGGAAGGAGGGGTAGAAAAGCGGAAGGTCCACTGGTCTTTCTGACGTGGGAACTATGGCCGCAGACTGACCTACTTTTGGCATCATGGATGAATTTGATTTTGTTTGGGGGAAGGTGCACAAATATATGTTTTGAAAGGTTTGAAGTAAGATCTTGGGGAATGAGTGAATTTTAACCGGTTGGAAAAGGAGAGCGGAACAAGAACAATGAACTTGAACTAAGACAAAGGTAAGCTGGGCTGCTGTTATGGCACACAGCAATGAATGAGTCGGCCCTTGCACAACTGGTCATAATAAGGCACCATGGCTCAGAAACCCTGAGTGTGGAAAAAACTCTAGAACAGAGAGAAAGGTGGGCCTCCATGTAGTACACACTGCTGTGGAAAGAGCACAGGTTTGGGAGCCAAATGGACACAGGTTCAAATCCTGGTTCTGCCACTTATCTGTGTGACCTGAGCTTAGTGTCCTATCTATAAAATCAGCGCAAAGTACCTAAACTCAGAGTAACTGAGGATTATGTATAATGAATATAAATATTCAGCAGACAATACGCAATCAATCCTTATTATTTCAGTCATGCCATAATGTACCATGTTTACAATCATAAACTTTGGAGTTACACTAGGTTAAGTTCCAGGTCTACAATTAACTAGCAGTGTGACTTTAGGCAAATCACTTAATTCTCACTGTCTCAATTTGTTCTTGAGTAAGATGGGAAACCATACTTTGTAGGGTTGTTGAGAAGTTTATATGAGCTAACATATGTTAATACTGCATGGTGTCCAGCCCATAGGAAGGGCATGATAATGTCCTGTCCAGGGGAAGGCCAGCTTATTAGGGTATTACACCAATTTTGCCTCTTCAGTATAAAATGGATGTGGAAAAATGTGAAGTTCAAATGAGGGAATTATTGGGTCAAAAACAGAAATGAAGAGGAAATTCCCAAAAAAGAAATGATATAGCATGATCAAGTGAAGGTTAGCAGACTTAGCACCTCACTAGTTTTGTACTGAAAGCTTTAAAGTTTAACACTAATGTCTCAAAGAATCAAAAACAGGAAAAAAAATCAATTTTTCAGTAATTTTAAGTTAGAGAAAAGTCATTTCCTGATGAGAAAATATTCTTAAACGAAAGGAATGACTGAGGAATTTTCACTGATCGCTTAGTTGCACATGAGAAATGCATTTCATGATTCAGATGCCACATTTCTTTATCATTTGATTTCATGACATCTGGTCTCCAAAGTTCTGGGAAATGGAATTAAATTTAAACCACTTGATTGTGAGAACATCATGACTCCTTGATACACCTTGGAATGCTCTCAAACCAGGACTAGAAATCACTGGAAAAATTACTTCGTTAGGTCCCAAACTGTCAATATTTTGAGCTTAAAGAATAGTCAGTAGTTTATACCAGAAAATCCGAGTCCTTTAGTTTATTTAAGCTAAAAATCTGAAAACTCCCAGATTCCTGTTCACCAAGCAACATCAACTATTACAACTCATTTCTGAAGGCAGCAGACATGGTCCTCACTCACCTCTCTGGCTTGATGCCCAGCCTCTCGCCCCGGTCCATGTTGAGCGTACCAGCACCCTGGCCATAACCGTACCCTTTTGGCCCATACTTCTTTCCGTAGCAGGATTTGCAGTAGATCTCTTCATCATGAATTGCCACCGTGGTGCTATCTAAATTTTTCCTGCAAACCACTGAGGGGGAAATAGTTAGAATTTAAAAATGAGGCAAAGATACCTTTTTCCTGAGAACAATGGTGACACAGACACATGATCTACAAATGGTAAAAGCCCATGCTGTCCCACGTGCCTAGTTTATCCTGTGGTTTCCCAAAAGGCATGAGACAGCGTCTGGACGGGTCAGCCACATTTGACAACTATTTGCCTTCCTCCATGGATATGTCAGTTGTTTCAGAAAATATATCAGAATATTAACATCCTGAAGTCTCAGACTTTCCAATATGATTTGCCTCTCTGGCAGGAGGGAGAGAAGTTTGAGATGGCTGTAATTACACACAAAAGGGACAAAACTAACACTTTGCTCCCAAACTCGCAACAATCAAATCTTTTCAGCTTCTTCATACCAAATATTGTTAAATCACAACCTAACAAAAGGGTGGCTGAAGGCCTTGGGAGAATTGCCTCTGCAGCCCCATCTTCCCAAAAGTACCCTGTGGGATAAAAACCATTTTCAAACCAGAATTCTAGTTTTCATCACTAGCCTAGAAGAGAAAAAGTATTAGTCTCTCGCCACCAGCTTCTCCAGGAGTGGTAAGTATGTCTGAAAATCATCAAGTGGTTTAGTCGGCTTTGTTTTCCCTTCTGTCCCAAAGGAGGATGCATTCTTTCTTGATGGATTTCTTCCCACAAGACATCTCCACAGATCCCACTTCATAAAATTGCCAAATGTCATCATGTTTTATCCAGACATTATTTCACTTTCTAAAACTTCAATTAAGCTGAAGAAACAAAGAAATTGTGAGGGAGCTCATTGGTAGCACAATTGGGCAGCTGGAATTCCAAGATTAGCAGTAGAAAAGGGGATTTCCCTTCCCTCATTTAAAAGAGGAGGAGAAACAAAAGGGGGAAGGAAAGAAAGAGAAATGGGAAGGGAAATTATGAACGCAACAAGCTGGCTGAAAATAGAGATAAATTATGAAGTTTCTATTATCTTAGACCAAAGTCTTCTAGAATAGAATGAAATCACCTGCTCTGGAACCTTGCTGTTGAGACTCAAGTACCAATATATATTTGCTAAAAGATATTAGTTAACCTAAAACCTTCCACTGCTGAAGAACAGACAGACAGAATAAATATAAATGAACATAAAAGCTATTTTGAAAAACACATCTAATAACCAAAGCAAATTTAAGCATATGAAAATTTTACTATGTAACCACCTCCTTCCCCCAGTCCTCACCCGTATTCAAACTACTCTGACTTATTTTTTTAATGGGCTTTAGTCAGCAGAGACAAATGTTAGGAAGGAGTAGTATGTAATGACCAGTCAAGAACTTGACATTTCATAAACATGGACTTGATTATGGCGGAGACATCATGGCTTAACCTAGATGAAACTAAGAACAATCTCTAAGCATTTGCTCTATATTCACATACTCTTGGCTGCAAACCTACTGAAAAAGATTCCTCAAACAAACAAAAAACTTAGAAGAAAGGGTTAAACCAAGTCTGAGAAATGGTAGCTACCATGGAGGCATACATAGCAAACATCCATATGTTGTGTTTTTATCCTTTGTAGCTGTGACTTTTTGTTGTCTGTTTCTAGTTCTCCGCAAAGCAGGTGCCAAAGTTTTTTCTGAAGATTATTTCTTAGTGTAGCCAAATTTATTTTGAACATAGGCAGTTTCTAGCTAACTTTCACTAAACAGAACTATAGATCAAATAATTGCATATATGGGTGGGTTCCTCATGTAACAGATCCTTCATTAAAGAAAATGTCATTTGAATCAGAAGATGATAAATGAAGAGCTTTCTGAAGTGGCTACTCTCCTATTTTAAAACTGAAAACTTAGTTGTCATTAGAGGAAATATACAGGGGCGAAGGGCCTTCTCTCATGTTCTGTTTCTCTCGTTATCAGGTATTTTCTGTGTTCTGAGCACATCGACATGTGCTGTTTTATGTCCTACTTCCGGTCTGTGTCAGACACACTGATTAATTTTCCATCTAGAAACAATGGTAGTTCCCATCTTGCCTCAATGGGATTTTCATATCCTAAATTCCTTTCCCTCAAATTTAGGATCTCAATAACCAGAAACAACTCTGAATAGTCACTACCAGAGAAGACAGAATTTGAGCTTCTAGAGAAACTGAGCTTCTAGACTTCTGAATTTGAACTAAAAATGTGCTGAGACACAAGCAAGGCAGTTTCAAAGAAAAGGAGCCCAGCCAGGAAGATAAAGCTGGGGTGGGTGGGGAGCCATTCTGTCACTCAGAAACCAGAGCCAAGCCTATACAATGTGCCAGGAACTGTGCTGGGTGCCAGACGACAGACCACACTGAGCTCTCAGTGGACCAGGCGGGCGAGACAGATGTGATAATAAATAAAGCATAGTAAATGCCAAGTGGAGGCTAAGAGCTATGGGGACACAGAAGGCCAAGTATCTTGGGTCACCCTGCTGTCCTTGCTGGTAGGTTGAGTACTTACAATGTCGGGGAGAACAGACAAGTAAAAACCACTTGTGCTTCTAAAAATCATCTTTGTTAACAAAAACCACAATTTTTCCCATAAGGAAGTAAAGGAGGCTTCTTACACACAAGTTCTGCCCCCGGCTGAGCACCGGGAGGTACTTACTGCACAGGAAGCAGCAGCGGTGGAAGCTTCTTCCGTCGCACTGCACCTCTTCCGCATGGTACACAGTCCTCCCGCAGGCGCCGCACTTGTTTCCACCTCCCCAGACGGGCATCCTGAAGGAATAAAGGACTCATGAGACTGTCCGCATAGCCTGGGATATGTCTTCCAGGCTCCCCACGGGGCTGCCTAAACCCAGGGGACAGCTGCAGAGTTTGTTACTATATGAACCGCTCTGACCACATCTTTTAAAGGCCTGCGTGCCTCCAAAATAACCTCATCTCTCCTAAATTACAGGTCTCTCATGAGGAAGCTGCGGCTTGTCATACTCCCGTTTTTTTCCCTATAGGACAAAGGACCTGCCTTCAGTACAACAGTACAGGTCACCAGCCACAAAACAAACGACGCCCCTGGAATCCCCAGGAGGTAGGAAAGGAGAGGGGAGAGTGGAACGGCAAACACAACCCCCTGCCACCCCCCCCCCACACACACACACACACCCAGTCATCACAAACCAATTCAGCCGAAGAACTCACGCTTGGGTGGAGATTTTTATTATGTTGAATTTACTGTGACACCACCCAGTTCTTAACACTGAACATATACGAACTATGACACACTTTCTAGGGAGGAAGAAAGTGTATTGCTCTGCAAGAACAAGTTTCATATTTGCCTACTTAAGTTATGTGAGATTATAGCATACATAGTTGTATCTGTGACTAGCACGACGGCACGTATGGAGGCTTGCTGTAACCACAACAAACATCCATTCAGATGTCTACATTTAAATTTCTGTGCCTCCCTAACCCCAGGGTCCTCTCGTCCAGCCAATAGCTGGCTTTCCCTCTTGGACCCGGCTGTCAGTCCATACAGAACATGCTACCAAGATCCCTTCCGGTCAAAGTGACCTGTTTGTGGAGTGTGTCAGAATGACCTCTGGGCAGTGGGGCCTGATGTGGTGATAGCTTGAAGTTGAAATCCCTGCCATCTTGCTCTGAGGTACGGACAACAGGTTCTAATCTGCTTCTCAATGAGTTGGACTACCTGGACCCAGTTTAAATGCATAGTTCTGAATGGCCAACGGACACAAGTACCCTTGCTGGGACAGAAGGCCATCCATCCAGCAAGGACAGTGTATTGTGTCTGCCCCGCCCTGAGTAGAATGTAAAAACACAGCAAAAAAATTTCTTTTAACCCCACCATCATTTTCAGACTTCCCTTCTGTGAGTGGTATTTGCAGCCCCTGCCTGTTACGCCTGCTCGGATGAATGGCTTGCCTCTCTAGGAAATAGCTGGTTAAGAAAGCTGAAACCACTTCACTAACTCAAACCTGGCTAGAAAAAGAAGGGAATAGGAGGGCTACTAAGCCTAAACTGAGGTATCTTCCATCCTTAAAATAAACAGGAGGATGGTAAGGTCCCATCCTACAACATTAAGACTTCCAGAACCCAACGGCTTCCTGAACATGCGATGAGGCCTCTCCAAAAGAAAGATTTATAGAGTGAATCACTGTGTTGGGCATCTTTCTGGGACCGTCATTCAGTCTCTTGTCCCTCTTCTGGTTAATGCTTTCCCAGATTTTCTTTAGGAAAGCAACCATCTCTTTCTCGGCCCATGTGGTTTAGAGAAGTATTTATTAAATGTGGTCTCCTGGTGATGGTCCACCATGCTTGTTACCAATTCAAGACAAAATCCAGGTAAGCATGTAGACACTTTTATATAATTTTATGCCACAACAATTAAGAGCATGACCAGTGAACTCGTCTTGTTGAAGAACGTAGAGTCAAAGAACCAATCTGTATTTGGAAATTAAAACAAATAAAATGTTCCTTTACCACAGTTTGAAAAGCATTGGTTTAAATGGTGTTGACTCTACCTTCAACTCCAGGGCTGGGCATGTGACACTGTCATGGTAACCAGATTACTGCATTCCGGGCCTGTCAGAGTGACTGGTTTAGGAATGGGCACGTGACCCAAGCCAGTTCGATAAAAGTGACACCCAGGGCTTTGGTTTAGAACTGTGTGAATGGAGGATGGAGTTGCTAGCAGCTGTCTTAGCCACTATGAGGACCTAAGAATGAAGCCAGCACAGAGGGAAACAGAAAGATGGAGACTAGGTGTAGACACTTTTTAGCCCTTCCTTGTCTTATTCTATACTTTTTTAGTTATGTGAGCCAATAAATCCCCTTTTTAAGTCATTTGGAGACGGAGCTCCTGTTGCTTGAAACAAATAACAACAATCACACACACACATACACACACAAAGAGACCTAACTGATAGGACTAGTTATCACTAAACTATCAGTCTCAACTTGCAAAAAGCCTCCTTCCCTTATTCAGACAGGAACAAAGTAATTTCAAGGGTCCACGAGTGTTACCAGGCTACTGGGGAGGCATCCACACAGGATCAGTATCTAGCAACAACAGAGTATATTTGCAAGCATTCCTTTAGTAGTTGCATAAATCTCTTATTCCCTTCCCTGGAGACAGGTGCTCCATTGTTGAAATCCACAGTGAAACCTGAGCCTGACTGTAAAACCTGACACACAGCCTTGGCTCCAGCAGCCTGCACTGGCTGGAGTTTGGAGTGCAATTGGTGACACTGACTTTGCCCCATGGCTCCGAAGTTACCTGTGCTCTGGGGCGAACACTTGTGTATGCAACAGACATCTGCTGGAAGTACCCTGGTGATTCCCGAGGAAACCCACACCAAATCCAGGTTTGTAGGTAAAGACGTTACAATTACTTAAAACTGGATCCCAAGCATTAATAGCCCAGTTGGTTTTTAAAATATTTTATTGTCTAGGCATTTCTCATCATATTATAATAGAAAATATACTGCTTAATATCAACCTGGTAGCTTACATTTTCACACACATTTACGTTGGAGCAATCACCAATAAGGCATCAGATTTCTATCAAGACTTATGCTATCCTGGGTTGCTTCAGAATGACATTTAAAATACATTTTTTAAAAACTAACTCATCACTTTGTTATTCTCTATTAAAAGAGCAGCTTGGATTTTTTAAAAGAGGGAACCATGTGCCCTTTCTCCGTGTAACTCAGGGTTACTTAAATTTACTACTTGGAAGTCCGGTCTAATTAATTTCTATTGTACATCCACATCAGCCAAATGTGCATGTGTCCCCTTTTCAGGAAATACCTCTCAAAGGTCTACAACATTCAGCTTAATATGTTATAAGCTTCTTCGCCTCGGGGAAGGGGACCACACCTCTGCATTCCCCACCCCATCAGAGTACTTGGCACATTTCAAAATACTTCATTTCTATTGTTTTATAGAATCCTTCCCTTTTCAACCTGTTAGTACAATTCCCAGTTAGATCTTATGCTTCTCAAGACAAAGGCAGCACTGTCCTACTTCTCTTTGTCACATTTTGGATTCTTAAGTCAGATTTCTAAGTCACTAACTTTTTAAAAGTTCCATCCAGTTTAAAAGCTTTCCGAAGGATTTGTGAATAACCCTCTCTGTGGTTCCGGCACATGGTGTAAAAGAAAGAGCATCCTCAGAAAGCTTCAGCTGGCTTTATGTCTTATGTTTTAAGCTGGATAGTGGGTAGTTGGGTGTTCCTTATATTCTCTATTTTGTATGTCTGAAATATTTCACAATGGAAAGGAGGGAAGTAAAGAAAAAGGGAGGGAGGGAAGGAGGGAGGGAGGGAGGGAAGGAGGGAGGCAGTTGGTTGGTTTAGACCTGGGTTAACTTGACTTATAATGGTTGTGCAGCCTTGGTCTTATCTGTAACATAGATCAGTTTCTCACCTATAAAATAGGGAAAGGTAGCTCTCTCTACCTCTTCGATATTGTGATGAAAAAGCAAGGTAAACAAATGCCTTGGCAGACATCCGGTAATTTAGCTTGAAGAAGGAAGGGGCATCTCACACTGTCAACCCTGCTGTCAGGACTCCAGGAGGAAAACGCACTGACTAGCACAAATGGAGCAAAGCTCAGGGCAACAAAGAGGGTAAAGAAAAAAACTTATCTGATTATCCACTCATAAACCTTCTTTTTCTGGGACATTGAAACGCATTGCAACTACAATGATACTTCCACTTGTGACTAAGAAATGAAGTTCAAAATTATACTTTTAGGGTGAACTCCTATGGACATTTAATGCATTTGGCAGGGGAAAGTGTGATGCTCTTCTATTTCTGTCACTCTTGGCATTGCTATGCATATATATATATATATATGAAACAAAACCAAAAACCCAAAGCTTCACTTTTCATGTACGCATTTGGCTGCACAACTTCACAGCAGCTGACATTAATCACAGCAGACTGGGTTTGCACTGAGCAGTCTGGGCTGCATGCCTCTCCCCAATCCCATGCATTCATTTACAGAATGGGAAGAGGGGAAATAAAATCCCACTTTACACACATCACGCAAGAGGCCAAACCCAGGCTTATTCTTCCTCAGTCTTGTTCTTCGGTGTTCAATGTGTGAAAGAGTTCCAGCGCGAGGATGTATCCATTGCGTTAAGATTAAAAGGCTTGGTTTACATCCAAACACCTATGTGCAATTTCTCTTTGTGGCTTCTCCCTAGTTAAAGACACCACCCCCCAATGCCTAAGACCTACCCCTACAAGAAAATTACTATGGTCTAACTCTGAGTCAACCTTGTGGTAAATTACCTCATTCTCTAGATAACCAAAGAGCCGCTAAATGAGCACATGAATCATTCTCATACCACCTGTGCTGCGTTCACTGTCTTATTTTAGAATCTCAATGACTTGAATCCATGATTTTGAGTCTACGTGTCACGACTTGCAGTTTAAGTGATTCATTCTAATACCAAAGGTTTGGAGTGAATCCGTCTGTAATCCCAGATTCTAAATGCTTCCAGAAGCTTGGCATTTTATTACTACATACTGGGCTTTGTTATTACACGAGAACCTGGTTATAATCCAATTTCCCAAAAGGGAGAATTTATTATAAACCAGCTTCATAGTGAGCACCACCCATCCAGAGGGGTCACTTGTTAATGAATATGTAGGTGAATAGCATTATCCCCCACTACACTGACTTTTAACAAGGCCAGAGTTTGACAGCTGTCATTAATTGGAAATTAAGCTTTACTCATTGCCCATTCTAATTTTTTTTTTCATCTGTTACCCAAACTACCTGCTTAGCGTCTACTTCCCTTATCTAAGTGAATACCATGAACCAAGGATAGACTCCAGGTTCCATTTCGCTCCTTCTACCAAAGCCAAATACTCAAGCTGGCCTTTAGGACAGCTCAGGCTAAGAGTGAATTAAGAGCATGGATTTTGGATTCAACAGAGTCTCATTTCCCTCATATGTAAAATGAAGATAACGGTAACTGTCTTATAAAGTTGTTAAGAAAATGAGATGAGAAAATGTTTATAGTAGGCACTCAATTACTGGTAGTCTGTATCATCAATGTTTAGCAATGTTTAATTTTTGTTATCAACAATCATCTTCCCCTACCCATTCCTTCTTAACGTCTCTAATCCCTCCCCTCAGGGCAACTGACTTACCTCCCTCCTTCATCCAGCTAACTCCTGACTTCCTTTCTGTATCTCAAGTAATTTTTCTAGAGTAAGGGCAGCTAATAAACAACGTACAATGTTTTACTCTTTATGAAGCTCTCATATAAATGTATTAACTCAACCTTTTATAAGCCATATCCTGGGTGAGAAGCTGAGGATAAAAGGGTTATAAGGACAGATGCCTGTTTCTCAGGGAGTTTACTGTGGTGGTAGAAATATGTAAACAAACCACAGCAGTCCAACACAACCAATGACATAAAGGCATGTAGAGAGGGCTGTGCATGGTCTGCTTATACAGAGATGGCAGAACGGTTTCATCTTACAGATCCACTGATAGTGGGTTCCTGGAATTATGTTGAGAAAGATTCTTAAGTTCAATCAAGGTTCCACATTAAAGATGATTGCAATTACGAATGTCTGCATGGAAATTGCACTACCCCTGCTACCTCTAAGACATTCCTGGTAGAAGAGAAAGAGCATGGAACTTAGAATCAGACAGACGACGTTTGAAAGTCAGTTATCAGCTCTGTGATCTTGGCCAACTCCTTCACCAGCTACAACTTGGAAATGAACAAGAACTCTCTGATAGCGTGGTTGTTAAGGATCTAATGAAATAATGTTAGTCAAGTACCTGGTAAAGAGCCTGTTGGTTTCCTTTTCCTTCAGGAGCGCTACTGGGTGTGAATGGCTACCGAAACTTCAGTTGTTAGGTGACCTGCTAAGGTCACTGGCCTCCAAAGAAGCAAATTCAGGCTCAACCCACTGGTATATTTGACTCCAGAACCACACAAGCTGTTCCCCGAACTCCCATATCTGATTTAAGGGCTGAGACCATTCAAGTCACCTGAGAATTACCAATCTCTGCGTTACCAAATTATCTGCATACAGGAACACCTCCCCTTCTGCCCAGTCTTCATTCATACTACTAGTAGGTAGTAAGTGTCTTCTATGTGCCAATCTCACACCCAAACGGTTACTTTCAACCAAAAAGCTCTCTACCACTCACTCCTCTCTCACCTAAGTCTATCCTCATGACAGAGGGAAACCTCCCTTCCACCTAGTAAGCTGTCCTGTGTTCACTCCAGCCTCACCATTAATTACTAATTCTGTATCCTGTTACCACTTACATCTTCAACTTGGATTACAGCAAAATCCTTGACAGTGATTTGGACACTACCTGCCAAATCACATATTGTAATTAGAATGCAACTATGCTATAAACTCGGTCACTATGACCTCCAACATCTCCCATAGCAATTCACAATCGGTATCAACTACAAAGTATTTAATTATCCAAACAATGTTTATGTGATTCTTACATGAAGTCAGACCAAGATTTACATGCCAAGACTACTGTTTAGTTGCCAAATGATCTTAGGTTGGTTATTTGATCTGGTAGTTTTCTCATTTTAAAAATGGAGATATGCTTATTTATATCATAAGGCAGTTCCGAGATTAAATATATGCAAAGCACTTAGAATACTGCCTGCATATGATACATAAAAATAATTACTACATTATTATTTACTTATTGTAATATATTATTTACTTACATAAAGCTTACTATATGCTTTACTTATGCTAAGTAGTTTACTGATAGTAACTTATTTAATAATCCTCATAAAAACTGAGGTAGGCATTTTCATTATCCCCATTTTATGGGTGTGGAAGCTGAGGCAAAGAGATACTAAGTGGCTTATAAATGTGAAACCAAAACAAAACTATCAATTCAGCTTAAAAATTAATACCAGTAAAATTCAAATGAACTATATTAAGTTTATTTGACTGGTATTTCGCTAAAACTAAGCCACTGCTAGCAACACAAATACAGTACTGGCTTCTATGTCTCTGACAGGTTCTTTTTAAATTGGGTATTTCCTGTACTGTCGTGCGCTGGATAAGGGTTCGATTCTCTCTTCACTTTTCTTTTTTGGGAGAGAAGCCACCATGAAACCTTTTTTTCCTATAGTGAACTGAGCAGTCCTTTGGCCCTAATGTATTATTACATGGTATGTGTCTTCTTCATAGGAGTCAAGGACAATTAGTAGTACTGTTGGCACAATGAGATGGTAAGAAAAAAAGCAAGGAACCTGATGATATCCTTTACAAGTGATTCACAATATACTTCTGTTGGTTTTCCCTCTATGACTTACACCAAAACATAAAAGTTTTAACAATCAGAACTTGTGCCCAGCTCCTCCACAATTCAGTTTGAGAAAACTTCCCTACATCAGGGTTCTGAACCCAAGGGTTCACAGATCCCTTGAAATTCTGGGGATCGGTGAACTTGGTACCGTGTACTTTATTTTATGCACCTAAGAACATTTTGAGAAGGGGTCCAGAGACTTTTACCAGACTGCCAGGAAGGTCTACGATACAAAAACAGTTAAGCAGCACTATCCTAGGTAATCAAGGTCACCAGGGAGTCCAGGGATCCCCACCCACTAGAACACAAATATCATGCAAACACCAGCCCAGGAAATGATGCGGTGCCTTGAGGAAACCTGTGGATATCGGCAAAGGGAAGAGAGCTGGCCTCCAGGCAAGGCCTAAGAGATAGTGTTCCCGTCTGTCTGAGTCACAGATCTCCTGGAAGAGGCTTTCACTAATAGCCATTTCCACGTAGATTCAACAAAGCATAGAACAATATCTAATTACAATGAACCTCTCTAGGCTGGGCTGGTGTGTGAGTGGGTGTATGTGCCTGATGACAACTTTGCAAGGTCTGTGATTATTATACCTATTTTACAAGATGAAATAACTGAGGTCAGAGAGTAGCTTACTCAAGGTCATCAAACCTACAGTGTGCTAGAGCTGGGATGTAAATTTGGGCCCAACTGGCTTCAGTCCTGCCCTTCTCACCATGCCATGATTTGGCAATTGAATCAGGACAGAGCTCCAATGAGTACTGCTTTCAGTGTAGTAGTTAGCAGATACCAGTATCAAGTAATATTTGTTAAATACATTTGGAGGAATCCATTAAAAACTTATGATAGAAACCTGAGCTCAAACCTGCTGATGTATATATTGCTTGAGTCCAAGTTCATCTTTGTGCGCCACAATTGGAACCTTACTCATTCCTTCCTTCATTTATTTAATCAACCAGTGTTGCCTCTGGCCCAACAGTGTTTAAGGCACTCATGCAAGTTCTGTGAGTTTCAAGGATTCATGGGATACAGATGCTGTCTCTACCTAATTTCACTCTTACAGAGAAAAAGAAACTAGAATATAGAGTAAAAAGAACCTTGAGAACTACTGATAAAGTATCAGTGGCAATCAACCCGAAAAGAGGAATGACCAAGAAGACAGTGGGGCAAGACCATGGAGGATTTGATAAAATTGATTATAGTTTGGTATGCAGTTTTGATATTACATGAAATTCACCCTTTTAGAATCTATCGCCCATCTCTTTACTGAAAAATTTGAGTCAAATTATAGCCAACTTTATGGTGGTCCTACTTGAATTCTTGGCATTTTGTAGGTGGAGCTTTAAGACGGGTTAATCAGAAAAGTTAAGAACTAAAGGGACCATTCTTACTGTCGCATATAAAAAGTTACCCCAATTAAAAGGCATTTGAAAAATGAAAATGTACTTGGTCTGCAGACTGCAAATAAAACAGGTTAAACATTTTGGGTCACCATCTAAACAAATATCGTTCAACAAACGTCCTAGCTTGGGGGGGATGAGGTGGGTGTCTTGCGAGTTGGAAACCCTCCCTTCCCCCTGGGGTTGCCTTCGTGGAGCTCCGGAACCCACGATGTGATTTTCAGGACCTGTTGCAGAATTTCACAACCAAACATTCTTGCTTCCCTATTTGTACCTGAATAGTAGAAAGTTCCGGAAAAAGCTGGGAGAGTGATCGATCTGACGTTGCACTGCTGTTCCTTCAGCATTTAAGGTTCGGTGCTTGGTGGGCAGAGACCACCGAACAATAGGGATGCCAAGAGCTCTTGTACCGCAGCAGGGGAAGGATTCTGGGGTGTGCGGGCTGCAGGAGCCCCCCCACCTCACCCCCAGGACTCCGAACGAGCCACTGGGAAGGTCGCCCTCAGCGCGCACCACACTCCAGGCAGAGGAGACCTGGAGACGCGGATCCCGCCTTCCCCTCGGCGGAGAGGGAACCGGACTCTGGAGCGGGGGGGCCCAAGGCTAGTAAAGGCGGAATAGCAGCCACGCGCAACTCCCGACCCCGCCTCCCTATCAGAAAACCCGTAGGGACAAACTGGTATGGAGGTCACGCACTATTATTTATCTGCCCGCGGGCCCAGGATCCGAGGACAAAGCCGGGGCGGCCGCCGGGAGCCGGGCAGCTAAGCGGAGTCCCGGAGTGGGGGCGAACCGGGGAGCAGGTTGAAGAGGCTGGGGGGACGCTTAAATGGGTTCCATGATCGGGATGTCAGAGGAGATGTTGAGGGCGCCAGCAGGGTGGCCAGAAGATCTTGGGAGGTTGTGGGGACCCTCCCGCCCCCAGGGTTGGCGGAGACGCCCCCAGCGCCGCTACTCACTCGAATCCGAGGCAGGACCAAGCACCGCGGGTGGAGCTAACGAAGCCGACTCGGAAGGAGCGCGCTGGGAGTCCGGGAGCCGGGAGCCGGGAGCAGGGGAGCGCTGGCACCTTTAAAAGACCCCCTGGTGGGCGTGGCCAACACGAGCCCCGCCCCCACCCTACCGCTCCCCGCCCCGGCGCGCCTGGCGAATTCCCGGACCCGCTCTGGCGCGCTGGGGGCATCTGGCAGGAGGGTGGGCGTCTGCGCCCCCCGCTTACAGTTTAAAGACCGAGAGACAAAAGGCAGGAATCCCGCCTCTTCCTGCTGCTTCCCGCCCACCCGACAACTTCCCAAGCCCAGGGATGGCTCCCGCCGGCCTAACCCCTCTCCTCACGTCGGGACCTGGCAGTTTCCAGAAGTAAACAGGAGTTAGTCAGGGAGACTTCCTTACGGTGCAGAGACCGGGCCGCTGGACGGTCCCGTCGGGAACTAGCCCCCGCCGCCCTGCAACGCACCCTTTCCATTGCGGGCGCCAGTTCTCCTTCAGGAGGGAACCATCCGAGGTCTAGAAGGCTCCCGCAGTAGAAAATCTGCCAAATCGGGGCTTTCCACCACCCTCTCCCTTGCCTTATCCTTATAAGTAAAAACGTGATTAACTTCCCCAGTTAACAAATATTCTCTGGTTCGATTTCCAACTTCTGGAAATCTGAACCCTTCCTGTTCTTAAAGAGCAAAATTTCTCATCTAGACTAAATAAATGACGTTACGAAAACGCCTCATTCCCCAAGTGTTTCGCTTTAACCACCACGACAGCACGGCTGCACTTGCTGCTGTGGGGGAAGAAACTTAAACCCAGCTGGAAAGCCCGGCGCCGAAGTGCGTAGGTTTGGGTTTGTTGATGTCAGAAAAGTCCAAGGATGCCAGTGACATTAGGGGACCTAATACCTGAGCTACACGATGATGTGTTGTTTTAAATGAAAAGAATAATAAACAATGCCATTTCTATCTGGTTCATCTCTAG
>NW_017731549.1:1273723-1275654 GCF_001890085.2 Hipposideros armiger
TTTCTTCATGACCCTGTGCTCCAAGTTTAGATTTTTCAAATGTTTTTAATATTTTTATTTCATGCTACTTTGTCTTAACAAAACCCTGAACCAGATGAGTATGAATATAAACATAATGCCTCTTTATTTTAGGGCAAGAAATCCTGCCTAGAAGCCAGTGAGGCTACAATGGAGAGGATTTTTTAGTATATGTTAAATATAGGAAAAAAATAAATTCTCACTTTGCTAATCTACATGGTTTATAATTAAAAAAAAAACAAGAAACAAGCAGCTATTCCAACTTATTTCTTAGCCAAGATTTAGTAACAGTGGTAGAATTAAAAATTGCTTATACGCTACGCCAGCAGTTCTCAACCTGTGGGTCGCGACCCCTTTGGGGGTCGAACAACCCTTTCACAGGGGTCACCGGGTACTCGTATGTGGGCGTATCTGCATGTGGGCGTATCTGCATATGGGCCTGGAGACGGATAGAGGAGCGGTTTCTTGGTTCCTAAGACCATAGAAAATATGTGTTTTCCGATGGTCTTAGGCGACCCCTGTGAAAGGTTGAGAACCGCTGCTCTACACTAATACTCTGTGAAGCATTTTGTGGCAGACAAAAGAATAATGTAAGCTATATATGCTTAAAATTTGAAAGGTAGATTGGACAATTTTATTCTTGATATTTATCAACAACTTGTTTTAAACTCTCACTTCCTTATAAATTGCATTATTTCTTAACCCTTTTCTGCAATGATTACTATTTCCCTTCAGTGCTATTTTCTGTTACAGCATTATTTGTTTTCTACTAGCGCTTCCTAGCTTTTCCAGCTCTGTTTATGCTTTCATCTTACAGCAGAGTTTTTCTAGCTCCACTCATATGAAAAAAACTTTCAACTCCAAGACAGTCTACCCCTTCCATCTTATCTCAACCCCTTAAATGACCTATTTCACTTTTCTCCCTTATTTTCAGTTGGTGACACACTTTCTCCTTCATTTTCATTCTCAGCCACCAACCAACCTTTCTTCAGCCTTCCTCCACTTTGCCTCTAAGTGTCTCTATTCTCTCATCTGTTTACACTTGCTGTCCCTGATCTCAGTGGAACAGGTAGTTCTCTGGCTCTGGGAATATCCACTTAAGAATATCCACTCTGCCTGTGCTCTTAATCCACTTCTTTGGCATTCTTAGTTATATTCCCTTGCTCTTCTACTTCTCTATCTCTACCGCTTCCTTCCTTTCTGAAGAAAAAAATGCTGCCTACGCCACATTAAAAAAAGCTGACAAAACTTCTCTGACTTTTGTAGTAGGTATTTGTGGTTGCCTCTCCAGCACCCATTCCTCTTTTCCCAGAGGCCCAGGTTTCTGTTTGGGGTTCATTTGGTTTCAGAGAAGTGCCTCCACAGCCCTGGTTCAGAGGTGGAGCACTGGAACCAATCAAGGCCTTCCAACCTCTGGTTTGGATTGGGGGGTTGGGAGGGAGGTCATGTGACCTGAACCCATCCAATCAGAGTGACTCTCTGAACTCTGCTGGAGACAGAGCCATTCTCACCTGTTCTGGAAGGTGCTGTGTGCATATATTAGGCTGGAGTTGCTACAGTCATTTTTGCTGGTAGGAAGCCAGCCTGAGGATGAGTCAACACAGAGAGGGCAGAGAAATGAGCCAGGGCTCTGAACAAACTTTTCACAAAGTTTGTCTACCTGCAAGATCTTTTCATTTGGAAGCTAATGAATTCCTGTTGTTTACTCCATTTTGAGATGGATTCTTCTGTCCCTTACAGTAACGGACTCCCAACTGACTGTGGTGGTTTAAAACTATGTCCACAGAGTCTTTGATACTCCTTCCTTCATCAGGTGGACTTTAAGTCCCCTCCCCTTGAGTGTGAGCTGGATTTAGTGACCCGTTTCTAGAGAATTGAATGAAGCGTATGATTTTAAGACTAAGTCAAAAAAG
>NW_017731549.1:1275689-1278133 GCF_001890085.2 Hipposideros armiger
GCGCTGGGGGCATCTGGCAGGAGGGTGGGCGTCTGCGCCCCCCGCTTACAGTTTAAAGACCGAGAGACAAAAGGCAGGAATCCCGCCTCTTCCTGCTGCTTCCCGCCCACCCGACAACTTCCCAAGCCCAGGGATGGCTCCCGCCGGCCTAACCCCTCTCCTCACGTCGGGACCTGGCAGTTTCCAGAAGTAAACAGGAGTTAGTCAGGGAGACTTCCTTACGGTGCAGAGACCGGGCCGCTGGACGGTCCCGTCGGGAACTAGCCCCCGCCGCCCTGCAACGCACCCTTTCCATTGCGGGCGCCAGTTCTCCTTCAGGAGGGAACCATCCGAGGTCTAGAAGGCTCCCGCAGTAGAAAATCTGCCAAATCGGGGCTTTCCACCACCCTCTCCCTTGCCTTATCCTTATAAGTAAAAACGTGATTAACTTCCCCAGTTAACAAATATTCTCTGGTTCGATTTCCAACTTCTGGAAATCTGAGCCCTTCCTGTTCTTAAAGAGCAAAATTTCTCATCTAGACTAAATAAATGACGTTACGAAAACGCCTCATTCCCCAAGTGTTTCGCTTTAACCACCACGACAGCACGGCTGCACTTGCTGCTGTGGGGGAAGAAATTTAAACCCAGCTGGAAAGCCCGGCGCCGAAGTGCGTAGGTTTGGGTTTGTTGATGTCAGAAAAGTCCAAGGATGCCAGTGACATTAGGGGACCTAATACCTGAGCTACACGATGATGTGTTGTTTTAAATGAAAAGAATAATAAACAATGCCATTTCTATCTGGTTCATCTCTAGGCCTGTTGATGACCTCTGTGCCAGAAGTCATGCTCCCTGAGAATTGCTATTTGGGTGAGTGGGGAGCTCAAAAAAGAAAGTGAGCAAAACTATCCCTTCCACCACAAATGCAATAGCCTTCTCTGGTCCGGAGCTTCCCAACCTCCACACTATTAACGTTTGGGGCTTGGTAATTCTTTATTCTGGGGGCCTGTTCCCTGCATTGGAGGATGCCTCCACTCACTAGCTGCCAATAGCATCCTCGCTCCCCTTGAAACAATCAAAAGCTCTCAGACATGCCAAATGCCCTCTTGGGGAGGGGACAGAAGGCATTGGTTGAGAACCACCACTGCCCTGATATATATCTGCATGACAAAGTGTAGAACAAGCTTATAATAGTATTGTTTTATTTCATATGTTGGGGCCAATCCAGGATAAACTCATTATAATAACAGCCTTATTCTCTGTCTACCAAGTACTGTGCAAAATCACACAGTGGTGATTGACATCTCCTGATAGTGTGGCAGGAGTCTGGAAGTATTCCTCCTGTCTGCTTGCTGTGAGCTTTTCTAAATATGGTCAAACTAGATTTGCATAATATCAGCTCATGTAAAAATGATCTGACTCCCGGGACTGAGTCAGATCTTTCAGGCTCTACATTCAGTTTAGCTTTGCTGTTCACAGTACTTACATTTTTCCTGCTTAGGCTGATGTAGTATTTCTAGTGAATGAAACTTTATCTGTGAATTTCACTGCCGAACTGGTTTTCAGCACACCATTGTCCTTTCTCTCCTACCCTTGGGTCCTTGATGCCTCCAGGACCTGACCTGTTTGCTTTCTGACAGGCCTATGTTGTCTCTACATTCCATAGCCACGTCCTGTCATTTGAAGCTGGGCTTGCTTTTGACCTAAAAGTATTTCTGCTATCTGTCCCTATCTGTATTTGTCTTAGTATATTTTACAGGGAGTCTGGGGATAATGTACATTTGATTTTGAATAAATCTGTGTTTGTATTTCATTATCAACATTTTAAAAAGTATTTTATTTCCGTTTTCCATAAACACTTCTTTCAACTGTTGACTCTCTTTGTTATAAATGTTAAGAAATTCTTTCCATTTGTTTAGACAGAGTGGTGCAAAAGAAACAGTGGGCTTTGTAATCAAACAGACATAGTTTCAACACACAACTCTGCCACCTACTAGCTCTGTGAGCTTGGCCAATACTTTACTTTTTTGCATGTGCTTTTTTATCAGATGATACTACAAACTCTGTAGGATTGTTGGGAGGATTAAATCAGATGAGGTCTGTAAAATGCCATGCATTTACTTGACACATGGACACATGGTAAATATTCAGTAGATGATGGTTGTTCTGTTAAGCAAGGATATCGTGATGCCCTTTTCTGCCTTGAGAGAGAAAAAGAAACTGTGTTTTGCAGAGCATTCATCTTAAGTTGCCTGCTGAAGGTTTTGGGACTAACAAGGTATTGTTTTCCAAAACAATTAAGAACCTTCCATTAGAAAGTAAATTGTGTGCCTAGGGAAGAGCTAGTGGGAGAAATTTGCCCTCTTGGAAATGAATAAGCCCTTCTTACTTCCATATGGTCCAAGTCTGTTTGACTTCAACCTTGTAAAAGGCAAAATTAAAGGTTAAATGTGTCCGCCAGTTTCTTT